>NC_048299.1:248141247-248184257 GCF_013100865.1 Trachemys scripta elegans
CTTTCACTCTATGCATCCGAAGAAGTGAGGTTTTTACTCACGAAAGCTTATGCCCAAATAAATCTGTTAGTCTTTAAGGTGCCACCAGACTCCTTGTTGTTTTAGCAAAATAAAGACAATGGACTTCAAGAAAGCAGGCTTTAGCAAATTCAAAGACTTGGTAGGAAAGATCCCATGGGAAGCAAGTCTAAGGGAAAAAAAGAGTTCAGGAGAGTTGACAATTTTTTTAGAGCGACATTATTAAGGGCACGAGAGCAAACTATGCCTATGAATAGGAAAGATAGGAAGTATGGTAAGAGGCCACCCTGGCTTAACCAAGAGATCCTCAATGACCTGAAACTCAGAAAAAAATCATACAAGAAATGGAAACTAGTTCAAATTACAAAGGATGAATATAAAAAAATAACACCATGCATGTAGGGATAAAATTTAAAAGCACAAAATGAGATTAAATTAGTTAGGGATATAAAGAATAACAAGAAAGCATTTTACAAATACATCGGAAGCAAGAGGAAGACCAGGAACAGGGTAGGCCCATTACTAAATGAGGATGGAAAGACAGTAACAGAAAACACAGTGATGACCAAAGTTTTAAATGCCTTTTTTGTTTCATTTTCACCTAAAAAATTAGCATTGATCGGATGACTAACATAGAGAACCTCAGTGTAAATGGGGTAGGATCTGAAGCTAAAATAGGGAAGGAACAAGTTAAGAATTTCTAAGACAAGTTAAATGTCTTCAAGTTGGCAGGGCTTGATGAAATACATCCCAGAATACTTAAGGAACTTGCTGAAGAGATCCCTAAGCATTAGCAGTTATCTTTGAGAACTCATGGAGGATGGGACACATAACTGAGGACTGGAAAAGGGCAAATATAGTACCTATCTTTAAAAGGTGGAATAAGGACAACCAAGGGAATTATGGACCAGTCAGCTTAATTTTAGTACCTGGAAAGATAATGGAGCAAATAATCAAACAATCTATTTGTAAGCACCTCGAAGAAAATAAGGTAATAAGTAAGAGTCAACATGGATTTGTCAAGAACAAATCATGTCAAGCCAACCTAATATCCCTCTTTGACAGTGTAACAAGCCTTGTGGATAGGGGAGAAGTGGTAGATATGGTATATCTTGACTTTAGTAAGGCTTTTGATACTGCCTCTCATAACCTTCTCATAAACTAGATAAATATAGCCTAGATGAACCTACTATAAAGTGGGTGCACAACTGGCTGGAAAACCACACTCAGAGAGTAGTTATCAATAGATCACAATCAAGCTGGAAGGCATATTGAGTGGGTCCCACAGGGATCAGTTCTGGGTCTGATTCTATTCAATATCTTCATAAATGATTTGGATAATGGCCTAGCACTTTGAAAGACAGAATTAAAATTCAAAATGATCCTGACAAACTGGAGAAATGGTCTGAAATAAATAGGATGAAGTTGAATAAGGAAAAATAAAAAATACTGTAGTAGGAAAGGAATAATTATGAAACAGGAAATAACTGTGTAGGAAGGACTATTGCAGAAAAGGATGTGGGAATTAGAGTGGATCACAAACTAAGTATGGGTAACAACATAATACTGTTGCAAAAAAAGCAAACATAATTCTGGGATGTATTAGCAGGAGTGGCATAAGTAATTCTTCCATGCTACTCAGCATTAATAAGGCCCCGGCTGGAATATTGTATCCAGTTATGGGTACCTCTCTTCAGTAAAGTTGTGGATAAATTCGGAGAGACTCCAGAAGAGAGCAACAAAAATGATTAAAGGTCTAGAAAACATGGCCTACAAGGAAAGATTGGAAAAAAATGAATTTCTTTAGACTGGAGAAGAGAGGACTGAGCGGGGACAAAACAGTCTTCAGGTACGTAAAAGGTTGCTATACAGAGGAGGGTGATAAATTGTTCTTCTTTACCCCTGATAACAGAACAAGAAGTAATGAGCTTAAATTTCAGAAAGGGAGATTTAGGTTAACTATTGGAAGAAACTTCCTAACTGTAAGAGTAGTTGAACACTAGAACAAATTACTGAGGCAGGTGTGAAATCTCATTGGCTTGAAATTTACACCAGGAAATATAGAAGCTCGTAAGATGGTTGTCATGCTGTAGAAGTGGTGTAAGTACTTATATTCTATTTTTAAAATGTTTAATTATTATGACATTAATATTTTTCTTTGTAACGTTTTTGGCTTCAGTGAATTATGAACTGTCAATAAATACACAACATGGCATACTCTCATTAAGTTTCTTCAAAAAAATAAAAATAAAAGAGGTTCAAGCATACTTGCAATCAGAAAAGAAGTCAGTGGAATGTTTGTGTTTGAATCTGCAGACCACAGTACCTTCTTAATTCATTTAAAGTAACAGATATATTTATGCTATTGGAATTATCGACAGAATTTTCTTACCTGTTGTTTGTCTTTGTTTACTTAGGAAAAGAAGCCCATCAGTATCAAGAGATCAGAACAGAAGATACGACCAAAGGGACGAGAGAGACGAATATTCACAGCATGCTACATCAGACAGTGCAATGCCAAGGTCACCATCAGATTATACAGATAGGCGATCACAGCGTGGGTCTCAGCTGTATGAAGAACCTGAACTTGGTGACTACAGAGATTCTAACAGAAGAAGTCGCAGACATTCCAAAGAGTATTCTGTAGAGGAAGATGAGGTGCAGAACAGAGAGGAATATGAGAGGCAGAGGCGAGAAGAGGAGTACCAGGCACGATACCGAAGTGATCCTAATTTGGCTCGTTATCCTGTCAAACCACAACCATATGAGGAACAAATGCGTATCCATGCTGAAGTATCCCGAGCACGCCATGAACGAAGACACAGTGATGTCTCGTTGGCAAACACTGAACTGGAGGAGTCCCGGATATCTATGCTGAGGATGGAACGACCATCAAGGCAAAGATCTATTTCTGAGCGCAGAGCTGCCATGGAAAACCAACGTTCATATTCTGTGGAAAGAACTCGAGAGGCTCAGGGACCAAGTCCCAATCGTCAGAGGACAACAAATCATAGCCCTCCAACACCTAGGAGGAGTCCAATTCCTCTCGATAGGCCAGACATGAGGCGCACTGATTCATTAAGGAAACAGCACCATTTGGATCCCAGTTCTGCCGTACGGAAAACTAAACGTGAAAAAATGGAAACCATGTTAAGGAATGATTCACTCAGCTCAGATCAATCTGAGTCAGTCAGGCCTCCACCACCAAAGCCACACAAAACAAAAAAGGGAGGTAAAATGCGTCAGGTTTCATTGAGCAGCTCAGAAGAAGAATTGGCTTCTACTCCAGAATATACGAGCTGTGATGATGTAGAGATTGAAAGTGAAAGTGTTAGTGAAAAAGGTAAGACTTATTTTCTTTTTTACTATTTCAATATTCATTATGGGTCATTGTTTATTCCATTGTATTTTATCTTATTTAATATACTTGATTGAATCATGTGATCTATAGCTGTTCCCATGTGGTTTTCAGTTTCACATGGTGGGTTGTTTTTTTTTTGCTTTGTTTTTTATTTTGAAATATGTTTAATGACAAATTGCAGAAAGGGTAACATGGAGAAGAACATTAGAGTTAATACATTCATTTGGATATGCTACTCATTTTTGACAGGGACAACTGTGCCTGTTGAAAACTTTCAATTAATTCTTTCAAGTATCTGGGTTGTGTTGTCACATAAGATTTTCTTGGTCAAATGATTGGATGAAATCACAAACCTATCAAAAGGCTACATTTTTAATGATGTTGGCTGAAACAGTAAAACATTTAGGATCAAATTCTTCCTTCAGTTATGCTTGTGAAAGCTGAGTGATATCAGTGGGTGTGGTTGCGTAGATGAAAGAAAGGGAAGAATATGACCCCTGTTTGTTAAATAAGTGAATCTATCTAGCTGAGAGGCGAGGAGGTAAAGGTTAGTGGTTGGTATGGATTGTGCTTCAGAGAAGACATATACACAAATTTTATGTTCCTGTAGCAGAAATGTTTATCCTACCTGTGTATCAGGAAGTCAATTTGTCTGTTTGTTAGGTACATGCAAAAATGACTCTATTTATCTAATGTTACAAAAATAACATTTCTTCCCCATTACAGACTAGAATGGTTTGAATATGCTGATGTAAAAAGCAGATGAAAAATCAGAACAGCAAAACTGGACTGGGAGTCTCAGTAGTGCTTACGGTTGCCAACTTTCTGATTGCAGAAAACTGAACACCCCTGCCCCACCCCTTCCCGAGGCTCCATGCCTGCCCTGTCCCTTCTCAAAGGCCCTGCCCCATGCTCACTCCATCCCCCCTCCCTCCATCGCTAGCTCTCCCCCACCCTTGCTCACTCGCTCATTTTCACTGGGGTAGGGGGTTGGGGTGCAGGAGAGGGTGAGGGCTCTGGCTGGGAGTGCAAGTTCCTGAATGGGGCCGGGGATGAAGGGTTAGGGGCTCAGAAGGGGGCTCCATGCTGGGGGATGGGGCCAATGGTTTTGGAGTGTGGGAGGGGGCTCCGGGCTGGGGCCAGGGGTTGGGGTGTGGGAGAGGTGAGGGCTCCAGATGGGGGTGTGGGCTCAGGGCTGGGGCTGAGGGAGATGGGGTACAGGAGGGGGATCTGGGCTGGGGCAAGGGGTTGAGGTACAGAGGGGTGAGGGCTCCAGCTGGGGGTGTGGGCTCGGGGCTGGGGCTGGGGCCGAGGGGCTCAGAGTGTGGGAGGGGGCTCAGGGCTAGGGCAGGGGGTTGGGGTGTGGGAGAAGGTATGGGGTGTGGGCTCTGGGAGGGATTTTGGGTGTGGGAGGGGGCTCAGGGCTGGGACAGGGGGTTGGGGTGTGTGAGTGGGTGCGGGCCCCGGGCGGCGCTTATCTCAGGAAGAGGAGTGATTTGTGTTGTTCAGGAGCAACATTTATTGAAAATTAAGGAGCAGTTTTGATATTTTAAAGGATCCAGCCCTCCGTCAGAAGTATGATGACCATAATATGGAGTCTTGAGAATAGGGTTTATGAAGGAGTTTATGAAGGAAGAAAAAGGGAATCTGCAGGGCTCTTGGAGGAAAGACCTCAAAATAGACAAGTATTTTTAATTAAATATTTAGCTGGCTGTATGAAGAATTATATATACAGACCTACATTTTCAAAATTGTGTGAATATTTTTTCATGAACCCAACAGACACTTCATCCATACTGGATGCATGTGCAAAAGTTGTTAGGATACTAATGGTTGCAAAAATCTCTAGAGAGACAGTTAGATACATTGCACAAGATTTATACATGAACATCAGATGTTCCACACGCACAAGTCACACAGGCACTTTTGAATACTTAGGCCAGAATTCCTGTTATTAAGTTGCATATCCAACTTTTGGATCATAATGCTAAATATTGTCCAGCATAAAAAATTACCATTTTTCTTTCCACAGACTGTTTTTTCTATCCCCACCAAAACTAGCAGATGTTTTGTCTTTGGTAGAAAGAGGGTCTGATGATCCTCTCACTTACATTGGTGTAAACAGGAGGCACTCCACAGAAACCAATATAATACACAAATATAAAACTAGTGTAAGAGAAGAATCAAGCTAATATTTATATCACTTAACTTCATACATTTTCTGTGTTGGTATAAAGTATAATGGTTGTATTAACTTTGTAACTTACTTTTTATGAATATTATTTCAAAGAGTCGTAATTTTATCTTCACCTAACTGCTCATAAATATTTTGGGTTCTTTAATAGTAGGGTACAAAATATTAACTGCTAGGAATAGGAAACCACAACATTCATTCCAGTTTGCCTTTTATAGAGTAGCAACATCTAGCCAGTTTTGTGAGTTGAGATCAGGAAACTTATTGCTATTATTATTATTATCCAGAAGCTGAAAGCCCATGCTGTCGCACAGTTGTGGCAATTGGGCCAAGTAATTCCCCCATCTGTGCAGTCTCCTTCATACAACCAATGCAATTGTTGCCTGCAAATTAGTTGTAGAGTAAGCAGGGCCGGCTCCAGGCACCAGCTTGTCAAGCAGGTGCTTGGGGCGGCCGCTACGGAGGGGGGCGGCACATCCAGGTATTTGACGGCAATTTGGCGGACGGTCCCTCACTCCGCCTCGGAGCGAAGGACCTCCTGCCAAATTGCCACCGCAGATCGCGATCGCGGCTTTTTTTTTTTTTTTTGGCTGCTTGGGGCGGCCAAAACCCTGGAGCCGGCCCTGAGAGTAATGGTGGTGGTTGGTTGAGTTACCTTTGATGTCACAATAGTCTAGGACTTGGCATGATAGATGCATGCTTACTGAAGCTGTACACTGCACGGGTGTAATTTTGAAGCCAAAAGGGCTGAGAACTTAAAAACTGGACAGTAACAGACCACAGAGCCCAGTGATGACTGAACTCTGTGATATTTTGAACAAAAAGATCTCTAAACCATGCTTGCAGCTTCACTCTGACTCAATAGACATTCTAGACTTCAGAGTTGACACACAGAGTGACAATCATACAATCTTATAATACAAATAGCATTACAGATATTGAGACCTAAATCTTATCTCAGTTATGACAGTAAAGATCTGAATAACTCAGCTGAACTTACCCAATGAAGTCAATGACATTTATACATGTAGACCCTCTGACAGATGTTGATGGCAGCAACCAGGGCTAGGTTACAGCGGGAAACAGAGAGTTCCATCCCTCTAAGTCTAGCTCTGGGGCTTACACAAATTCTGGTTCCAAGAATCAAATTATTCAGTTAGGTACAGTAGGGTTTACATTTAAATTCATAGAGTGAACGCATGGCCCCCTTTAAATCAATAGCAACACTCCCATTGACTTCAGTGGAGTCAAGATTTCATCCCTAATGTTTATGACTTAATCTAGCAGGGAGATGACCAAATCTAGTGTCTAGAATGAAAATATTAATGAAATGTGCACTTAGTGCATCTTGGGAAATATGATATAATACTAGATAATACTAGAATTCTCTGGAATCAAAAGGTCTTGGCTATCAAAGAAACTTAATTCCTACAAAAATGCCATGAGAAAAAAAAATGTTTTATGAGTTGACCTTGAGTGAGTTAATTCACATACAGTATAGCACATACTACTTGAGTAATTATTTTCATGAACAGCAAGCATTCTCGTTGGACTTAAAGCCTTCACTCAGAATCCTATGCAAGCATCTGTCATAGAGAATTCTCCATAAAAACCTAGCTAAAACCCAAGCACGTGTATACATATCCCTTCTATTGCAATATTTTTAAAATAGCAAGTTTTTCAAATGTCTTGGCTGCTCAAACAAAATACGCTTGCTTTATGCTCTCTGAGGATCCCCCACACCAGGGGAATCCTCAGCCATTCCATTAGGACGGATTTTACGTCCCTTTGTTCAAGGATCATCAGACCTTAAGGCAGAACATGTAAATGAATTGATTGAGGCCATAGAGGCAGGTGATGTCAGAAGTAGGATTAGAATGCAGTCTCAGAGTTGTATGGTTGGTCCACTGCACAAGGCCATCACTTGGGTTGCTGAGCTTTCCTGTCTTTTCAACCCAGGCAATATTGGCAACTAAACAGAAGAACCTGCTCAGATGTCAGAATCTTGCTATGACAGAGCTTGCTGTAGCAGCCTCTTACATCTATGAATTGTTCCAGTGTCCTCTCAGATTGAGTGATCTGTGGTTGAGAGTTTTTGCAGGCCCCAAACACCTGCCAGTGAATTCCATGAATAACTCGCAAACCTTAGGAAAAGTTGCACTGACAAACTTCCAGCTCTTTCAGTCATTTTACATTTTCAGGGCAGTCCTTATATGGGAAGGGGCTAGAAACTGACTTTTTAATTTTTTTGAGAAAATTAGCATTGCCATTGTAGGCCGAAAAGCAGTTATGACCTGCAGCCATAGGCCTGAAAGGCTGGCTCTGTGTGCATGTAATGGCTGCAGGATGAGTGCTTAAAGGAGTATTGAATGTCTTTGGTTTTCAGTATTGGGTTTAATCTCAGTCAATGGAGGGAAAGGAATATACAAATACAAAACATATTTTATGGAGCTTAATCTATGTTAATATTCTGGCAATAAAGTAAGTATAGTGTCTATGTATACTACTAGAGTATGTGTTAGATTTATCAATATGCTTCACTTTCTAACAAGATGTCAAATTATATAAATAATGGTAAATTGTATGACTTAAACCAGGCATTGCATTTGTGTGTCGTGCCCCCCGCCCTGAGCTTTTAAACTTAAAGCTGATCAAGCTTCATGGTATAAATTAAGGCGAGGACATCAGCCTTTCCTTTAGAATTCCATTCTACTTCCTTTTTCATAAAAGTAATTACAAAAATGGTAAAATAAGAAAATTTAAAATCTTTCATGAACCAAGGTCTCTGCTGCGTTGTCTGGTATCTGTCTCTATAGTTACTAGGATGGTCAAGGCTCCCCTGCTGGGTCTGGGCCACTCTCCCAACCTGGCTGTGGCCGTGCCTCAGCCTGCTCCCTAGATCAGTCCCCAGCCCCAGGTCTGGGGTGCCTTTGGGCTTGCTTCTCCCAGAAGATGCAGCATCACATATGCACTGTCTCTCTAAGCCTGCTCCTGCATAGCTGTTTGGTCCAGAGCAGGTAGGCTGAAACCAATTCTGGACCAGGGCTGAGGGTTTGGGGGATAGGAGGGGGCTCCGGGCTGGTACTGAGGAGTTCAGAGTGTGGAAGGGGGCTCAGGGCTGGGGTGAGGGGTTTGGAGTGTGGGATGGGGGTGTGGGCTCCAGGAGGGAGTTTGGGTGTGGGAGAGAGTTCTGTCCTGGGGCAAGGGGTAGGAGTGGGGATGGGGTTGGGGTGTGGGGTCTGGGAGGGAGTTAGGGTGTGGTAGGCAGTTCCAGACTGGGGCAGGGGGTCATAACTGTAACCTAATTGTATAGAGGAAGGTGAGAAGTTAGAGAATATGTGCAGGAAAAAGGTGGTAGTATTCTCCACCAGTGCGCCACTGCCTCTAGCCGCTATCTATACATTACTGCCAGGTGGGATATGGCTAATTCAACTAGAGTAGGGTAGATTTGTGGGGAACACAAAGTTGCTGAATACAGTAACTTCCCTGTCAGGGCATTAGAGATTTCAGTGCAATTTGCCTTTTAAGTTACTGTCAGCACAAGAAGCTGCAACTTCCACGCTGCGGCTTTAACAAATCATAGAGTGAATATGGGAACTAGTCAGGTGCTGCCATTAATTGGGAGGACAGGTCAGGAGCAGTGGGATCCAACTGAGGACAGGGTCTGAGATTCATGAAGCCTTCCCTCTCATTTTCTGCACATCTCAGGTCCGTGAGAGTGCTAGGTCATGCCTGCCTTTTCAACACTGCTGTCAGTCCTGAGGGGATGATGTAGCAGACTGTCTGCTGCCAAAAGGCCATATCTGGAGGGCAGACTTCCCTTCTGTGCAGTTCTAAATGGGAACTTTAAATAGGAAATACATATGCCATTTCAGATAAAAAAGATTTAAAATATGTACAGCAGCAATATGTATTTGGAACCTAAATATTACACACATTTATATTTTCCCTAAATTTCAGGAGCAAAAGCTATTAGCTAGTTAGATAAAAACAATTCCTCAGATGTCAGTGTTCTTATCAAATCATATGTGAGTTGTAAAAAACAAAATCCTAAACCTTCAACTATTTTTTTAATTGCATGGTTTTACAACAAGGTGAATGCAGGGTAGCTGTAGCCATGTTAGTCCCAGGATATTAGAGAGACAAGGTGGATGTCAGAGGGTTATAGATAGTAAGACCTCAGGGGATGATATTTTGTTCCTTGAATTTGTTCAGAAAGTAGATGTTGCTTTTAAGTTTTGCTTCCTTTTTTCACAACATGAAGAAATGAAGAACTCTGTGTGGCTAGAAAGCTTGTCTCTCTCACCAACAGAAGTTGGTCCAATAAAAGATATTACCTCATCCACTTTCTCTCTCTCTAACAAGGTGAATGTTTAGGTGTGCTTTACGTTGGTTTTAAAAAGCAAGAAACCCAAAGAAAGCTCTCAAGATTACACCAATTTTTAGAGCCTAGTTACAAGCCCCTGAGAGACAATGTTCATAAAATTAAAAGTTGTCACAGTATTAACTGTGGCAAAGTAAACAATGAGACTCTCACTACTTCCCCAGTGTTCAGTCCTAAAAAGAATATAACGGTAGTACTATTTATTTGTAACATTTGTAAAAAAATAATATAGGCCCTAATAGTAGCTTTTGGGACAAATTGACCATTCTGCTTGCATTAGGGTGACCAGACGTCCCGATTTTATCGGGACTGTCCCGATATTTGCTTGTTTGTCCCGCGTCCCGACCAATGTGCGGTCGGGAAACTGGACAAACAAGCAATTTTGCCCTCCCGGAAGGGCTCTTGCCCCCCCCCCCGATTCCGCCCCCTGCATCCCCCATTGGCTCCCTCCCCAAATCCCCGCCCTGGCCCCGCCTCTTCCCCCATGCATTTGGCACTCCTCCTCCCTCCCAGGCTTGCAGCTGTAATGGCGGGGCAAGCCTGGAGGGAGAGGGTGGTGGCCGGCTTCCAGTTCCTGGAGCTGGTGAGTAGGGGCACTGGGCGGGCAAGGGGGGCTGGCAAGGGGGCTGCTCCCCCAGGAGGTAGACGTGGGGGGCTCCGGACCCCAGCAACGGCAGGAGAGAGTGGCTCGGGGCCGCACGAGTGGCCATGTAAAGTTTATCGGCTTGGACGGGACCCCGGCCGGCTCCCCGCCCCACGCCAGCATGTTGCGGTGGCTGCCACAGGCCAGGTAAGGAACCGAGTCGCCCTCTCCCCCCTCATCCTGGCTCCTCAGCTGAGCCCCCCGTCACCCTCCTGGGGGAGCAGCCCCCTTGCCAGCCCCCCTTGCCCACCTGGTGCCCGTACTCACAAGCCACAGGAACTGGAAGCCGGCCACCACCCCCTCCCTCCAAGCTTGCGCAGGCATTCCAGCGGCAAGCCTGGGGAGGAGGAATGCTGCTCAGCTGAGGAGCCGGGGGGATGGGGGACTCGGTTCCTTACCTGGCCTGTGGCGGCTGGCAGGTCATGCTGACATGAGGCGGGGACGCTACCCCCCTACAGGGCAGGACGAGGAGCCGGCCGGGGTCCCCCTCCCAGCCGATAAATTTTATGTGCCCACTCGCGCGGCCCTGAGCCGCTCTCCCCCGCTGCTGCCGGGGTCCGTGCCTCTCGCTCCAGCGGCTCCTTCTCCGTGGGGCGGCGGGACGTGCCGCATGTGCCCTGGGGGCGGGGGGGGGGAGAGGGGCTGCAGCCACGGCGCGGCCGGCACCTGTAAAACAGCTTTTTTTTTTTTTTTTTACTTTTTTTTTGCTCCGTCCCCCCCTCCCCGCGCGTCCCAATATCCCTCCTTCTCCCCCCCACCCCCCTGCGTCCCGATATTTCCCGTCAGTGATCTGGTCACCCTAGCTTGCATTCTGTGGAATGGGAACTGCCACTATTGCTGCAGATATGATTCCCATAATCGTCCCAAGTGAGGACCTCAGCATCTGTGCCTGGAAGGAGTTAGAGCTGGGCCAAGATATGGACAGTCTCTGCGACAGTCTCCATTTCAACCTCTCTCAAAGTTATTCCCAGGCTAAGTTATGTTAACTATCTATGTCAGCATTAACTTAAGTGGATTCCATCTTAGAATGTTAAAACCCTCCGAGGGTGGGGAGACACATTCTAAGGGCAGTGACTTCTCTTGGAAATTGGGCCATGCTGTTAAAGAGGCTTGAGGGGCTGGGAGTCATTGCAGTGGTACAGGGCTTCTGTGTATTTGGTGCTAACCTCTGTTAGATCCCCCAAGATTCACAGGGATCTAGGAAGATCTGTGGGTTCCATATACCAAATACTTTGCCATTTGTTCAAGGAGGCATAGGGTTGCCAACTTTCTAATCGCACAAAACCTGTGGCTCCTCACCATCTAGGAGCTGGACCTGCTGGATGCTTCCGGGGTGCAGGACAGGTAGGGACTAGCCTGCCTTGGACCCGCAGCACCGCCAACCACATAGGTGCCGATTTCCACTGTTCCTGGTTGGTGCTCGACCCCACCCCCACCCCTGCCCCTAACCCTGCTCCTGCATCGCCCTCGCCCCGCCCACATTCCACCCCTTCCCCAAAGTCCCAGTCCCCGTCCCTTACCACCCCCATTCCACCCCCTTCCCCCAAGTCCCCTCCCCTGCCCTGCCTCTTCTGCACCTCCTCACCTGAGCGCGCTGCATCCCCGCTCCCTCCCTTCCCTCCTGGAAAGTCCTAAGTGCCGCCAAACAGCTGTTTGGTGGAGGGAAGAGCTGGGAGGTAGGCGGAGGAGTGGGAATGCGGCACGCTCAAGGGGAGGGAGGAGATGGGGTGGGGGGTGAGGGGAGCTTGGCTGACAGTGGGTGTAGAGTACCCACTAATTTTTCCCCATGGGTGGTCCAGCCCTGGAGCACCCACGGAGTCGGGGCCTATGGTCAATCGGACTTTTAACGGCCCATCGGCAGTGCTAACTGGAGCCGCCAGGGTCCCTTATCACTACATAACCCCTTCTAGTGAAATAATGTAATGGGAACTCCATATATGAGAACTCACTCAGTTTCCTATCGCATACACATAGTGATCCCACAGAAGAGCAAGGTGGTCGTTAAGAAAGTGAGTATTCATCTGCTTCTTGCACTCTGTGATATGAATAGTTATCTTGTTAAAATGAGCAAGATAACACATTATTTTAATAAAATCATTTTATTAATTTTGATGTTCATAATAATTGTAAAATAACGCACAAACAGCCACATAATGGCAAAGCATGTACAAATACATTGTTAGTTATGTTTCGATGCATGAAAGCAAATAAAGGATGTATTGTAGTTCCAAATATTCTATTTTGAATTAAAAAAATTCAGATAGTGAAATCAAACTAACATTTAAATGCTATAGTAACATTGCATATAAGCTCTAGTGTGGTAGTGTGTGAGGTGTTTTACAGCTGCCAGATGATGAGGATACAGAGAGTTGGGGTGGCAGTGGGGATAAGGGTCCTTCTATCCCCGTGGTAGTGGATCAGAGAAGACAGGTGGAAAGGAAAGGTGCCATTGGCAGAAGCCAGAATCAAGATTTTTAATCTCAATACCACCCATTTCACCTGCAGTCAGCTCCCATAAAGTCAGGGAATTGGTTAACCAACAATCCAGTCTTAGGGTCATGCTGTTTAATGTAAGATTGTTGGCCAATAAAGTATCCACTATCCATAGTATACCGTAATTCAGAACAAGGGACCAGACCTTTCATAGGCTGGTCTGATTGTTGATGCATCTGTTGCCAGTTATGACTCTGCTGTTTGCATCCAGCTGAAATGCAGGAGGTGCCCAATCCAATTTTGGATGGGATACAGTGTGTTTGTCGTGTGTGTGTGTGTTCCAGGATGGAATTGAAATTTTGGCATACTAATCACTCTGCTCCACTAAATCCTAAGTGAGCTGATTGTGTTCATTACCATGGTGTCATTGAAGGGACAGAGCTACGGTTGCCAACTTTCTAATTGTAGAACACTGAACACCTTGCCCCGCCTCTGCTCTGCCCCTTCCCCGAGGCCCCACCCCATCCCTTTTCCGAAGCCCTGCTCCCACTCACTGTGTCCCCGTCCCTCTGTCACTCACTCTTCCCCACCCTCGCTGACTTGCTCATTTTCACTGGGCTGGGGCAGGTGGTTGGGGTGCGGGAGGGTGTGAGGGCTCTGGCTGGGGTTATGGGCTCTGGCGTGGGGCCAGGGATGAGGGGTTTGAAGTGCAGGAGGAGGCTCTGGGCTGGGGCAGGAGGTTGGGGTGTGAGAGGGGATACAGGTTCTGGGTTGGGGGTGCGAGCTCTGAGGTGGGGCCAGAAATAAGGGGTTTAAGGTGTGGGAGGGGGCTCAGAGCTGGGGGAAAGGGTGAGGGCACTGGCTGGGGGTGGGGCTAGGGATGTGGGGTTTGGGTGTAGGAGGGGGTTCCGGGCTGGGGCCGAAGGGTTTGGAATGTGGAGGGGTCTCAGGGCTGGGACAGAGGGTTGGGGTGCTGGAGGAGGTTCGGGGTGCGGTTCCTGGCCAATGGGAGCTGTGGAGCCAGCGCTGCAGATGGTGTCTGCAGGCGGGGGCAGCACGCTGAGCTCCCATGGCTGCCCCTCCACCTAGGAGCTGGAAGGACATGCTGGCTGCTTCCCAGGAGCCACGCAGAGCTGGGCACGGAGCCTGCCTGTCCCACTGCTGAGAACCGGATTTTTAGTAGCATGGTCAGCTGTGCTGACCGGAACTGCCAGGGTCCCTTTTCGACCAGGAGTTCTGGTCGAAAACTGTACGCCTGGCAACCCTAGATTGAGGCTGATAGTGCTTAATGACTTCAACAGCCACATGGATGAAGAATCCTTAGAATTGGCTAAGGATTTCATGGCCACCATCATGTTGACCATGAGCTATCCTACTTCGGTACTGGCTCAACTCACGTAGCTGGCCATGCTTTGGATCTAGTGTTTGGGATGTGATAGGACTGGAAGTGAGACAATTAAAAACGAGGACTTTGACATGGACTGACTATTATCTCTTGCATCTTTAGGTTGGGGTACACTTCTTAGGTTGGGGTGAGGCACCTGTTGTAATGGTCCATGTCTTTTTTTGTTTGAAATTATTACCTCAGGGCATAATGGAGGCTGCATCTATTTGCATAGGTTGCTGTGGGGGTGTCACAGAGGTGAGGTTTGTGTTTTATAGTTTGTAGGGGGTTGACTGCTGTTTAATTTAAGTTTTGTTTTTAAACTGTATGGGGGTCTCATAGAGCTCTGGATACGTGCCCTTTTTATTATTGTAGAAATCCAAATAAAAAAAAAAATGCACACAAGTATACTTCTGTGCTATGAAGTCTCTATATTGTTATATCATACTATTTTGAAAACATTTTAATTATTAAAAGAAAATTGGTTGAAGTCTACAGAACACAGGTGGTCGTGTGTGTGTTTGGGGGGGGGGGGTGTACACATGTGGAAAAAATCCAGGACTCAGTTCTTTTCCTAGCTTTGCCAGTGAATTGCACTGTGACCTTGGACAAGTCACTTAACCTACTAGTGCCTCACTGTGCCCATTTCCAAAATTTGACTAACAGTGCTTACCTCACTAAAGGTTATGAGGTGAATTGCATTACATTGGTGTCAATGGGGTTCTGTGGATATGCAAAGGTGCACAAATGCACAGAACTGACCGCAGAATTAGGGCCAGGGCCTGCTCCAGGCACCAGTGAAGGAAGCAGGTGCTTGGGGCGGCCAACAGTAAAGGGCAGCACGTCCGTGTCTTCGGCAGCAATTCGGCGGCGGGTCCCTCAGTCCCTTTCGGAGAGAAGGACCCGCCACCAACTTGCCGCCGAAGAATGAAGCAGCGCAGTAGAGCTGCCGCCAAAGTGCCACCGATCACAGCTTTATCTTTTTTTTTTTTTCCCCACTTCGCCGCTTGGGACGGCAAAAAAGCTGGAGCTGGCCCTGATTAGGGCCTAATTTTCTATTGCAGTTATCTACATTTGCAAAATTAAAACAAATCAACTAGTGAAGTGCAGGCAATATTTAGTTTTCAGTAGACTAATATCCACTTGGAAACAATTTATTTTTGTAATTTTAAAACTGATAGTGTTGCTCATTGCTTCAGGAGAAAAAATATTACTTTATATTGCTGAGTGCTACTACAAGAGCAGTGAATGTTTTCCTTGTTTGAACAGTGGGAAGCAAAAATGGAATATTATTTCTTGGTGGCAATGTACTTGCCAGTGATCTCACTTCAAAATTTTAAGTAACAATGGGCCTGATTTTCATAGTACTTATGCCAGATAAATCTTATGCTGTGTAGCACCAGCTTCAAAGGAGTTATTCTTTATTTACACTGATTTAAATTAGATTCAGAATCAGGCCTACTGTTTCAGTTGTTTGCGACAAGGTTAACATCCATGTAAAGCTATGAATTGCAACAGAAGGGAAAATTGCAAGACAGTGTCTTGAGCACCTGTGGTTTTGAAAATTTTATAGCGTCTCAAGTGCCTCAGTACGGGGACATTTAAGTGCTAAAGATATTAATTATGAAGGAATGTGAGGCAGTATAATTGTTTTACCCATCCAAAGCCCTCAGAAATCTTGAAGGTATATTTTCATTTTAATTAACTAATTTAAAAGAGGCTGACTAACAATTAATTTCAATCTTTGCTTAATCTTGCAATGAGCCAAAATGCAGAGTGCTTTGCATCTGCGAAGGGACGCTCCTTTGCATGCTGTGTACCCTGACACTGCAGTACATGAAAATATGGTGTAGTGGTTAAAATCTAGGACTGGAAGTGTGGAGATCTGGATTCTATTTCTGTCTTTGCCACAGATTATTTGTATGACCTTGGGGAAATCTCTTAACCATGACTCAGTTTCAACTACTGTAAAGTAATAAAATAATATTTTCCCAAAGTGCTGAGTATCCAGCAGTCAAAGGGAGCTGCAGGATGTTCAGTAATTTTGAAAATCAGGCAATACATTTTAGGTGTCTTAATATGGCACCTATTTATGAAAATCTTGTCCTATATTGTAATCAGCAGTAGTATTTTCTTCAGAAGAAAACAAAATGTACATGTTTTGAAGTTTTGTTTTTCTTTTACAAATTTGTTTTCAACTGAGAGAAATACTCATAGTAATTTCTTGTGCTTCTTGATTTCAGTTTTATGTTTTTTTTGGGGGGTGGGGGGTTGGTGATTTTTTTGTGGGAGGATAATATATTTCATATGATCAATACACTTTTTTTCTCCACTCTGGTTCAGTATTTTCATTTGATAGAAAAACTCCAATTTTGGAGGGTAAAGTACAAGAGTCTTGCAGTAATTGCAATGTTTTTTCAATAAAAGGGAAAAAATATTACATAAAGGAATTACCAAATCTGTGTGGATAAAATTGAGATGTTGCAGTTTGTCAAACTGGTAGTTAGCAGTTATGTTGTAAACTTCCATGGAGAAATATATTTTGACATGTATTAGACACCAACTACATCAGAACAGACGTTTCCCCTGAGTGTGAAATTTTAAATGTGATATGCTAACCTTTTCCTGATATGCTATTGAACTAATCCTATTTGTCACAGAAAGGTTAAGGGCAGGGTAGTGTACTGTTGCAGAGAGCAAATGAAGACACCTTCAAGAATGAGAGGAATCTGTTTGGTATTACATTGTCTTTTTGTTTAACTTCTTTTGTGTTTTTGTTTGCTTAAATGGTGTCTTCATATGAGATTTTATGGTGGAATAAGATGTAAATCCAGTCATCATCTCAGTTGCAGCGCTCTTCTTCAAATCGATTTGAAATTGAAAAGGTGAATGCACTTGACAGCTATAATTTGTTTTATTTCTGGAAGTGTTTGTGATAGAATTTATCAGCTTCTGATGTAAAATGGTCATATTACAGTAAATCCAGAAGTATGGAGTATAAAGTGCAGGTGCTGTGTTTGTCATAAAAATTAGGTGATTATGTTTGGCCATTGTATTTGAAGCTATCACAAGATTAAAGAGAGAGGATAAAAGAAATTGTTTGAGGTCCCTAAAGAGAGATTTGCATTACTTGCATAGCAGTGTGCTTCCACTTACTATTACTTATTCAGATCTTGGCACTATTCAGTATTTCATTTTCCTCTACAGAATTTGTGTTTGCTCTCTCTTATTGCTCTCCTTCTTAGTCCCATTATAAAGACATTTAGTTCAGGCAATAATGTGACTGGTGCAACTTCAAGGATTGTACATTTAAGAGAATATTAAGAAAATACTTTACACACTTCAGATTAACCTGATGAATTGTCATGTGTGCTGGAATCTGCTGTTATATTGGTAATCATTCTATCAACTGTATCTGACTCCATCGCTTTACATTTTGTATTTAATAGTTCATTGCCAAGTACATGGTGAGCACCACTTGCCAGCACAGAGATTTACAGGTTATTCTAGAGCACATTGTGGCGCAGTTCCTGGATTACCTTTTTAATCTGGTGTCAATGGAAAACTTCATCCAACAACCTGTATTAATGCAGTGTTCTGTGTGTGAAGATGCAGTGACTGACTGTTGTAGATTTATAAAGATATATGAAATTAGTGGGTATGTGGGTAGGAAAATAACTTGAATTCCACATTGAAACTTTGTCCAGACTGGAGTTGCATAGTGATTCTTAATGAACATTTATAGTTCAATAATATTTATAAGGAAAAAGTCATTAAAAATAGTTCCACTGGCACATTAAATGCCATAATGAACATTTAGATTATGATTCTCTTTGAGGGCTTTAGTTATATAATCTGTTTACTTGGAAACGAGAATATGTGGACATCAGTTATATAATATGAATTAGAGTCAAACTGCAGTTTCATCACAATGCTCCATGACTATTTTTTACTGCATGTTCCTTGACCATATTTATGTACATCAGGGTGTTTCTATAACAACAAGGAAGGCCCCTTTACATCCAACTCTCTAAAAGTAATTGTGTGGCATTGGGCCATCTATGTGTGCTGACCAGATGATAGATGATACACTAGCAATAACAGAAATGCTTTGATGCTACAGATTCCAGGAGTTCTAGAATTACTTGGGATTTTAGCATTTCAGTACATTTAGGGGCAAATTTTCAAATGTTCTCAACATGTTGAATGCTAAACCTTTTTGAAAATCTGGACCTTGAGGCTTTACCCTGCCAGTCTGACATACTTGAAAAAAGCAAACTACAGCAAGATGTATAATTTAATTTTTCAAACAAATATATTGTTGAATTGTGAGAGTTGAAATTTGTTTCTTGAATGTTTATGACTTAAGATATACAACTAAATCTCAGACTGATGAACTAAATCTATATTAATAGGATATAAAACCGCACTCCTTATAGTATGGAAAGTATATTTTGAGATTCTGAAAAGTGCTTATTTTTGGATAATTATCTAATCAGTTGCCTCAGATCAAATATGCCTATTTGCATAGAACCAAGGTTGGTCAATAATAAAGATCCTCACAAATTTATTCACAATAACTAAGGCTGAATAAAACAGATCTTCTGTGGAGACTTCTCTATTGCAGCAGATACAATAATCCTTCTCTCTAATTTCTGCTACGTTTCCTTAAGGGCTACACTGCATTTTACTGACGTGGTGGTCCTGCTTTGCAGTTATAAACAGCCTTCAAAACTTTTTTGTAAAAGTTTTTATGATATAGGTAAATGTTATCAATTTTACAGAGGAGCAAAGTGAGGCATAGAGAAGCTAAAGGGAGACCATCAGCATAAAAATAAAACTTCTGTCTGAAAATATTTTACAACCTATTGTTGCAAGAATAATCTAAGATTACTATACCTAAATGAGATTAGAGAAAAATAAGATTTTTCTCTGTTTTTCCATTTGTTTACTTTGTGCACTTTATATATAGTCAGTTTCAGTTTCCCTTTATAATTAGCCAGTTTTTTTCCTGTTATTTGTGTGGGCCTTTAACACAGCAACAGAGAAGTGAAACACATTTTATAAACAGGAATTTTGCTTGTAAATCCACCAAAATTGTCGGGAAATCAAGCCAGGTGGAGAGCCTGAAATGGCTTTTTAACTCCTTTTTTTTTTTTTTAAATGACTAGATGTCAATTTGATGGTGTCCTTTTTAAGTGACTTGCCAGAGGAGGCAAAGCAAGTAATAGAACCCATCAGGATCTATTCAGAGTTCTCTGCGCTAACTAGTAGATAATGCTACTGTAGCCCACACGCCTCCTGGGTGTGGTGCTCTGGCCCATAGAGTGGCACTGAGCCCACTTAGAGAGAGATTAATGAGTCTGCTCTACAACATTAGCTAAAAGCTCATGCAGTAGAGGCTCATGAATTTAGCTTCAGAGGTCCCGGGCTCAAGCCCGCCCACCAATGACCAGTGTCTGTTGGTGTTACACTACCACTTACAAGCAATATGGGCAAAAATATAAATGTACAAAGACAATGGAGCCACAGGTCTCGGAGTGGATGTGTGGAAGATTATTGCCACTCTGAAACAATGTTTGTGTAAAATCAAAATAAATAACAACTGAAAGAAGCATCTTTTGGCCATGGCATAAGGAGAATGATGAGTCTTCCATAAGCTGTGTGTTTGAGCAAATCTGAACACATTAGGACAAACTGCAACTTTCAGTAACCTCACTGGTGGTGAAATTGGAAACACTGGCTATAGAATTAATAAAGCAAAATGGTTGGCATGGAGTGAATCAAACTAATTCTGAGAATTTTTTCACTCCTAACCTCGGTAACGCTCATAAAACAAAATTTTTGTTAAGAACTGTATGACTGTTCCTTGAGAACCACGTCTGCTACTGAAATGAAACTATCAGGAAATAATCTTTTGATATAATTGCTTTTACAGAATACTTCTTTCCTAATTTATTGGATACAAATGTTAGGGGTGGTCTACTCTGGATAAATGGCTCATGGAAGCCCAGTTACATTTTTGTTCAAATATCTTGAAGAAGTTAAAGCAAACTTTACACTGTAGAAGCAAACTGTGGAAACTGAAGAAAAGGACCTAAGGGTTACAGTGGACGAGAATCTGGATATGAGTGCCCTTGTTGCCAAGAAGGCTAACGGCATTTTGGGCTGTATAAGTAGGGGCATTGCCAGCGGATCGAGGGACGTGATCATTCCCCTCTATTCGACATTGGTGAGGCCTCATCTGGAGTACTGTGTCCAGTTTTGGGCCCCACACTACAAGAAGGATGTTGAAAAATTGGAAAGAGTCCAGCGGGATTAGGGGTCTGGAGCACATGATTTATGAGGAGAGGCTGAGGGAACTGGGATTGTTTAGTCTGCAGAAGAGAAGAATGGGGGGAGGATTTGATAGCTGCTTTCAACTACCTGAAAGGGGGTTCCAAAGAGGATGGATCTAGACTGTTCTCAGTGGTACCAGATGACAGAACAAGGAGTAATAGTCTCATGTTGCAGTGGGGGAGGTTTAGATTGGATATTAGGAAAAACTTTTTCACTAGGAAGGTGGTGAAGCACTGGAATGGGTTACCTAGGGAGATGGTGGAATCTCCTTCCTTAGAGGTTTTTAAGGTCAGGCTTGACAAAGCCCTGGCTGGGATGATTTAGTTGGGAACTGGTTCTGCTTTGAGCAGGGGGTTGGACTAGATGAACTCCTGAGGTCCCTTCCAACCCTGATATTCTATGATTCTATGACCCAATTCTCCATCCTCTTGCCTTCTGCATAGTCTTTCACACTTGTGCAATGTGAGTGTGAAATGCCACTGGCCTGATATGGTAGTGTTTTACATTCACTTTCCACAGGTATAAATCACTGAATTAGCAGCATGGCTGTGGTGAATCAAGCGTGATTTGCTTCTGTTTATTCAGAGTTATAAAAATAAAAGTACTTTGAAATAATATGTTAGTTACTACTTATAGATAAACACAATTGTCAACAGTATTTTTTGCTCATGTTAAAAAATTGTTTGGAACCGTTTCTTTGAAATGCTCTAGCACCCTCATGCTTTGGAGCAGGGACTTGAAATTTGGCAGGGGGTGGCCTTTGGGTCAGCTATGTGCGTTTTTCTTTCCTGGTGAAAATCCACCCAAATTTGGCCAAAATATAAACTTTCTTCCATTTTAGCGACTTCTTCAATTTTAGCAGCTAAAATCTCTGAAGATTGCATCCTCACTGATCATTCTCCAGCCTCTCACAGCTCCGATGTGCGACTGCACTGCACATTTGCCATCACCACAGAGCAACTGAGCATTCTCTAGCACAACGCTACAGGGACTCCCCAGGACTTTCTTTGTAATTGATGTTCCCAGCTTCTCTGGGCCATTATAGATCTGAGCACTGAAACTGAGATCAGGGAGCCTATCTGTCTTGTGCTCTCTATGGCCTTCTCTACACTTGCAGTGGCATGTAGGGTATATCTAGTTACAAACCATAGTGAAAAGCAGGCTTGTGCCAGCATTGCAGTGTGTAGCTACATGCGCAGTGAAGTATATCACTGTATTGTCCCACTGCCTCACTGGTGTCAGAGCTTTTCACAATCACACGGAAAGGCTCCAGTAGTGGGGAAAGGCTCTGGCAGGAGGGAGGCAGTAACTGGCAGAGAGAGGCTCTGGCAGCCCCTTGTGGTGGAGAATGACTCCTGCAGCAAGGAGGCAGTGGGACACTACACTTCTAAAAATAGCAGTGCAGACACAGGAGGCACTGCTTGGGGGTTAGAGCACCTTGTAGAGTATATACCCTATGGATCTGGTGTGTCTTTACTCACCATCTACACTTGGTTTACCCATGCTAGGGGTATGTGCAGTGTCTGTACTCTACATGCCTCCATAAGTGTAGACATAGCCTGTGACACCTCTGCTGGCACCCCTGCACCATAGAAGAGGAAGCCATCTGATTTGAATGCAGAGGGGACAAAAGCCAGACCAGGTGAGGAAAGGGAGTAGATTGAGACAAGGAGTCTGGTGAGATTGGGACTGGAGAGTGGGGGAGAGAAACGGGAACTGGGAGATGAAGATAGGGAACCTGGGATTGGCTGGACAAGGAGACTGGGACTCAGAGCTGGGGCAAAGTGGCTAGGACTGATTGGGCAGGGAGGCTGGACCTAGTTGAGTGGGTGAGAGGGACTGGGAAATGGGGGAAAGGAGAGACTGGGCCTGGGAAGCTTTGGGAGGAGACTGGGAATGGGAGCTGGTGAGTGAAATGTGGGGACTGGGAACTGGTTGACTGGGTAGAACACTGAAATGAGATTAGGAGATTGGACTGGCTGGACAAGGAGGTTGGGAAAAGGAACCAGTAGAGGGAATGGGGATGAGGGTGGAGGGTAGACAGAACTGGCAAGGAGATGGGGGGGAAAGTACAGAACTGGGAGTGGTTGGGCAAACAGACTGAGATGAGGAGCCAGGGATGGGATTGGGGGGAGACTAAAGAGCCTGGGGAGGGTGACTGAGACTGGGAGCCAGTGGAGGCAGGGAGGAGAGAGAGAGAGGGTGAGCAGATAGGAGGAGGGAAACCGAGATTGGCTGGACAAGGAGATCGGGGACTGGGTTCGGGGAGGGGTCAACTGGGACTTGGACAGCAAGGCCTGATAAGAAGACTGAGGAAGGAGATGGGGACTGGGATGAGAAGTCTGAGGAATGGAAACTGGGACAGGGCAGACAAAGAAAATAGGACTGGGACAAGAAGCCAGGAGTGGGGAAGAGTCAGAACTGGGACAGAGACAGATTGCAGGGGACAGAACAGAAGGGTCAAGCTTGAGGGAAATGGGGAAAAGAGTCTGTGCCCACTAGAGCACAATCCCCTTCAGAGCATGGAATGGAACCCCAGATTCTGATGTCTCACCATTCCTCTGCTGTTAGCAAATATCTGTGAAATCCACTGGCAAAGTGTGTGTCTTATCCTCCTCTCCTGTTGGTCCACAGAGGATGACAACATAATACTACTATTACTTAGTGCTTTAGCTCAAGTGGCAGTGGTCTGTGTGGTAGATCTAAATGTTCCACGTTTGCTGCTTGAGCCATGTAGGTATCAGTATGATGCCCCATGATGGAATATCTGTTGTTTGTCTGCTTTTTTACAAATATAAGAAATTACACACCAGATTTTTGTTTTGTTAAAAGAATGGTACTAAGGTTGCAAAGTCAAGCATGTAAAAGTACGGAAATGCCAGAATTAAGGTAGCCTATGAATCCTTAAATCAATGTCCTTGTATGTATGAATTATGATTTAGTTTTTAATTATATGATCACATAAAAAAAATTTCCACAGGACCCCTGCTTCATCCAGTGCATTTTATGGAAATACTCTGGGGATGAATCAGGGTTGTGTAGTGAAGGCGGCTATTATTTGTAGGACCCAGGCCTCATTTAACTGATGTCCTGGAGAATTGGATTTTATCTCTGCCTCTGCCACAGAGTTCCTGTATGATGCTAAGTAAGTCATTCAAACCAAACTTTTTACAGGTAGTCACTAATTGTGTGTTCCTCATTTTCTGGGTATCCAGTGTCACACCCTGGGCTCTGATTTGCAGAAGTGCTGAGCACTCACAGCTGGAACGTAAGTCTGTGGTAGCTGTGAATGAATATTTAAAGTGCTATATAATGCTAAGTACTTTGAAAGATGAGGTCATAAGTATTTCAAATTGGGAACCCACCAAAAATTAGTGGATACATCTTGTGCCTCAGTTTCCCATCTGTTACGTGGGGGTACTATCATGCCCTCATATCATGGGTGTTATGAAAATAAATTAACTAATGTTTGTGAAGCACTCAGTGATGAGTGCCATAGAAAAAGCCATGAAAAAATTAATAATTCTTTCTTTGTAGCAGGGTTTGAATAGTTTGTAGTAAATAAAGCCTAGGGCCATACATTGATAAATAAGGAGAAAACAAAATATTGACTAGCTTCTAATTAATAAAGCACTCTCCATCCTGTGCACTGAATGAGGCAGAGATCCCAAGGAAAAAATACCATGTAATCAAAGACTATCATAATACACATGCACCAGAGAGCTGAGTTTAGGTTGCACAAGCAACATGAATTCTGGCATTTCCTAACTTTTCATTGCTTGAGTTTTCAACCTTACTAATGTTCTTTTAATGTAGTTTTTGTGTGTGTATTTTTTATAAGCAGTAGTAAAGAATGCATCAGTATATAAACCAGTCATTTTTATACGAATCACTATATAATCAGTCATTTGTTTTATTCTCAGTTCATGTCACTTTGCTTCATTTTTTTTCTCAAATAGTTCAGTTGTTAACTAGTACTAGGGTTGCCAAGTGTCTGGTTTTTGACCGGAACACCTGGTCGAAAATGGACCCTGGTGACTCTGGTCAGCACTGCTGACCGGGCCGTTAAAAGTCCAGTTGGTGGCACTGCTGGTACAGCGGGGCTGGCAGGCTCCCTATCTGGCTCCGCGCAGCTCCTGGAAGCAGTCAGCATGTCCGGCTCGTAGGTGGAGGGACAGCCATGGGGGCTCTGCATGTTGCCCCCGCCCCGAGTGCCGGCTCTGCAGCTCCCCTTGGCCGAGAACTGCGGGGACTCAGGGAAGGGGCAGGGAAGGAGGTGGGGCAAGGGTGTTTGGTTTTCTGCAATTAGAAAGTTGGCAACCCTAACTAGTACAGACAATCATTCTTTCTGTTTCTCTTAAATCTTTCATTCTGATGAGGAAGATGCAAAATCTTCATTTTATTTAAATCTTTCAATGGAGCTATGCTGGCTTAAACTACCTGAGGATCTGGGCCAACATTTCTGTAGTGAGCATTTGTTTTGCACCCACTATTCCCTATCCCCCTTATTTTAAACCCTGATTTCAGTTCCTATTGTATGTTTGTTCATATAATAAATCATTACAAAATTCAGTGTGATTTTACCCATTTTTGCTCAAGAGAAGCCCAAGGTTGAGGAAAATAGAATGCTGCAGAACCAAATTGATATTCATTCACCAACAAAATTAAAAAAAAAATTCTGCCTGTGCAGGTAGTTTGTCCTTTCTAACAAACAGAAATATGCCCCTACTAACATAATTTAAACGGTTAAATTAAACAATTAAAGTTCGTTGAACAAGAGATCTGAATTAAATATTCGTTTCTGATCTAGAAAATTAACATTAATTAATTTTCAAATTAGCATACTTTGTTAAAAAAAAACTTTCCAAAAAAGCATTTCACACATTACAATTTTTGCTGGCCAAAATGGAGAATAGTACACTTTAAACATGACATGTAGTCATCTGTGTCATAAGGAACTAAGCAGGCACACTTAACTTGTGCCTGCTTAGTTCCTTATGACACAGGGTACGTCTTCACTTACCGGAGGGTCCGGCGGCAGGCAATCGATGTTCTGGGATCGATTTATCGCGTCTGATTAAGACGCAATAAATCGATCCCGGATCGATCCCGGAAGTGCTCGCCATCGACGCCGGTACTCCAGCTCGCCGAGAGGAGTAAGCGGCATCGACGGGGGAGCCTTCCTGCCGCGTCTGGACCTGCGGTAAGTTCGGACTAAGGTACTTCGAATTCAGCTACGTTATTAAGGTAGCTGAATTTGCGTACCTTAGTCCGAAGTGGAGGCTTAGTGGGGACCAGGCCACAGATGACTACATGTCATGTTTAAAGTGTACTATTCTCCATTTTGGCCAGCAAAAATTGTAATGTGTGAAATGCTTTTTTGGAAAGTGTTTTTTTAACTGCCTAAAATATTATTATTATTTATTATCCCTTTTGATCCACATTAATCCTGTTACCTGAGGGGTTGGAATTTCTCCTACCAGTGATTTCAGGCTCCTGGTGCTAATGCACTAGCAATTAGTGTTAGGAAATAGACATTCCAGCACCAAGGGGAAAAGATGGAACATGGGTGGAGGAGACAATCTTTCTTACCCTTTGTACACAATCCTCATCAAACTATTGCAGTGGGATCAGCAAGCTAACAAACAGTGCTACAAATGCTGACTACAGTGAAACAGGTTTCTAAACATTTTGTTCTCTTCTGCAGACATATAGGGTTTTCTAGTAGTTCCCAGACCTTTACATACTTCTGGATGTGGGATCTTTCTTTCCTCCAACTTCCCTTAGAAAAATCTTTTGCTGGGAGAATGCAAGTTGATTAAGATTTATCCTTATAATGAGAACATCTAGTGCTGTTGGCA
Source organism: Trachemys scripta elegans (assembly GCF_013100865.1). Lineage (NCBI taxonomy): Eukaryota > Metazoa > Chordata > Testudines > Emydidae > Trachemys > Trachemys scripta. The sequence goes on from NC_048299.1 coordinate 248,167,865, forward strand.
AAAAACTTTTCTCTTTGTGTCTGTCAAGTCAGTTTGCAAAGAATTTGAAATGAGATGCCTAATAATGAGTGAGACAGGAGAATTAAACTCAGTTGCAGAAGTTAAAGAGAGAAGTTGACACTACTGCCTCTATTTGCAGGCGTTGACTCCATGATCAGCTACAGTTGATATCGTCTTTCTTAATATGTTTATATAATATATGTTCAGTAAAGTAATAAAAAAAATCTTGCGGAAAAGGAGAGCCAATGCAATGTTGAATTGTAGCTCTATTATTTTTGTTAAGATTATTCCAGCTCTTAGTCAATCATGACAAACACAACAGAGGAAGAGAAAAGATAGAGGAAAAAAGGAAACTTCTCTCTTGCTGGTGCTTGCTTTGGCATATGCTGTAGACTCGATACATACATAGACAGGTCATTCATGTATAGGTGTATGTTAGCCGCTGGACTTCAGCCTTCTTCCTAGTCTGGGATAACACCTGGCTGGCATTCTCTTTTCTCCGCCCTCCCCCACCCCAGTCTGTTCCCTACATGCTGGGACAAGACTGCTTTTTATGTTTTAACTTGTCCTGATGGTTATGGTAGTTGTATCATAAAATTAAGTTCATTCCAAAGCTGGTCAACCTTGGAACTAGTTAGACAGAAAGGAAAAAAGACAGAAAATAGAATCTGATAAAGAGGTACATAGAGAAGTGGGTAATGGTTATCATCAATCTAACATCCTAAAGATTGGTTTTAGAGTAGCAGCCGTGTTAGTCTGTATCCGCAAAAAGAACAGGAGTACTTGTGGCACCTTAGAGACTAACAGTTTTATTAGAGCATAAGCTTTCATGGGCTACAGCCCACTTCTTCGGATGCATATAGAGTGGAACATATATTGAGGAGATATATATACACACATACAGAGAGCATGAACAGGTGGGAGTTGTCTTACCAACTCTGAGAGGCCAATTAAGTAAGAGAAAAAAACTTTTGAAGTGATAATCAAGCTAGCCCAGTACAGACAGTTTGATAAGAAGTGTGAGAATACAAAGTGTGATATGCAAACTAGATACAATCAACTCAGGATTGAATAAGGACTGGGTATGGCTGAGCCATTACAAACATTGAATCTATCTCCCCTTGTAAGTATTCTCATCTGAAGAAGTGGGCTGTAGCCCACGAAAGCTTATGCTCTAATAAATTTGTTAGTCTCTAAGGTGCCACAAGTACTCCTATCCTAAAGATTGTTTAGGATTCAATCAAGTTGACATCCTCACTGGTTTCTTTTCTGGTCTTTGTAGTTGTACAGCAATGCATTTGTGGCCTGAACATATGGGAGGTGAAAACTGCTGTATGATGAGATGAGATTAGATCTCAACATCTCTGAGGACCTGGCAATACTTCTGCTTTTCTCTATGGGCGCACTCCTGTTCCTTTGAAGTCAGTGGGAGTTTTGCCATTGACTACAATGGAGCCAGATTTAATTCTAAATGTCTAGAGGGGGCCTGGTCGGCCCTCATTTCCCCCATCAAAATGTCTAGTGTAGAAGGCTTTTGTATCCCAAATATTGGCATATCTTTTTGTTTCCAATCATTTGAAGTTTATTGCTATTCCTTGTAGCCTCCAATCCTTTGAGGTCATCTTGCTACCACATTTTAGTGTAAAGAAGCTAATTTCACACAATTTATTTGAGTCAATTTTATGCTTTCTTTCATTAAATTTATTTATATAACATGTTTACAGGGTAAGAAGCCCTTCTTCCAAAGATTACCCACTTTGCGTAAAATTTTGTCTCCATTGAAGTCAGTAGGAAAAAACTCCTATTGACTTTAAAACACCCATTGACTCCCTTTGTCTCGAAAAATAATTTTTAAAAGCTAACAAAATGTTTACCTCCCGCCAAATCAATCATCTTTAACAAAGTAAAGCTGGCTCAGCCTTCAGACCTGGCACAGCTGGATGTCCACAGTCTGGCTTCTTCTGACAGAAGCCAGTAGAACCTGAGCAATGAACGGAACATTCTTTGTGAAACCATTAGTGGATGCTTTACTCAGATTTTAGAACAGATCTTTTTTACTAACAGAAACTACAGGGCTGAAGGGAAGCTGACAAAAATTAATAAGTCAGTCACACTGAAAAAGTATGGTAGAGAGAAAGCTGAATACATTTGAAAGTTTAGAATGTGATCCAAATAAGAACCTAGTTAGATAGCAGCTGTTAATTTTACATAGAGGGTCCATGTGGTGCCTAGAAGTTGTTGAAACTAATCTTTTTTCTCTTGCACAAAATTTTGAAAAAATAAAAGACTTTGTTTTACTGCATTTTTTGTGAAAACGTTCATTTTTCCCAAAATTTTGTTTTGAAATTTTTTTCAAAAAAATTGTTTTCAACTAACCCCCAATTTTCAGTGAAAACAATTATCAACATTTTTTGGACAAACTCTAATAATTTCTGTTGGGAGGCAAAAAAGCAGACAAGCTGACAGTTTTGTACTTCTCTGCTCACTATAATGGAAGAAATTTGACTGTACTAGATTGTCTTTTCTTAAAGATGTGCAGATGTGGCGAAGTGAGGCACTTGCAGCTCTCTACATGTAAAACATCTCCGTATCATTAATTGCTTCTATAGCTAAATTGAAACTTTTCTTGTGTGTAAATTCAGAGTTCTCCTTTCTGGCTTCAACATGGAATGATATCCATAATCATTGTTATATGAAAGTACATTGATATTCTTCATAACTGATAATCCCTGAAGCACATTTATGTTTGTGCTGCAAGATCAGGGTTCTAATGGGTATTCCTAATGATTGTTAGAGTATTACTGGCAGAATTTAGCAAAAATGACATCACAAAAATCAGCTAAAAACATGTAATTGGAAGTCTGTCTATAACAGTGTAATATGAAGGACAGGAAAATGCACATTGAATGATGGAGGCCAGCAGTACAATATATGGTACCTGTCTGATAAGAAGTTGTAAGATTTGCAAAGTTTTGTGGCATATTCTGTATGTCTGTGAAGTTAGAGGTCTGTCACACATAGTCTTTTAGCTATAGTAGGCTATGGCATAACACTGCTGGTTTATGGCATGATCCAACTTAGGTGTAATTCATACTATAGTTAAAAGGGTGTGTGGACAACATGCCTCCGACTTCCTTGACATGCATTCCACATAGGACAAAATGTTCCTGTACCACCTCAGAATTTGGATAAGTGTTAGAGGGGAAGAAAGGCAAACGATCTGTTTTACTTTTTATATAACTAGCTAGAAGTCATTGAATAAAAATAATTGTTTTACATCAACAAATTGAGTAAGATAAATAAAACCAGCATTAAATGTTTTTTTAGATTTTAAATGTCATGCTCAATCAAAAATATAATGAAAACACTGCATTGTAGTAGAAATCTGTTTCATTTCATTTTCTGCCCTAAAATAGATTGCAATTTTAGATACTTATGTCTATGAGGGAACTTTATTTCCCTTAACCAGTATTTTAATTCATCTAATTAATACACTTACTATGTATTATTATCCTTTGCTTGATATTATTCATTTTCACATTAGCAGATTTTTTTGAATAGGTTGTCAAGTTAAGTCACTGAGGCAAATAGCATGAGACAGTTAGACCTTTTAGGGAGAGCAATGAGGATTGAAGGATATACAATGAAAAGCAGGGAGCAGACATCAAGATGAACTTAGAGGACAGGCTTGTTAGTCTGATGACCTTTTTTCTGTCCTATTCTTCTTTGGTTCCTTATGTTTCTTGTTATCAATGCAAACCACAAAGAATTGCTGTAGACCACAATTACACTAAAATACTTATATAATATAAATGTACTTTGGGTAGATAAACAAAGTTGATAAATAAATAGGGCCCCCGTTGTACTCTCACACTTACATTTACTAAGCACCCTGCAATTTTGAAGTACAGTATCTTCATTTTTTACTAGCAATTGGGAGATTTCTAATTTGTAGTCCCTACAGAGCTATGCACTTTCCTCTCTGTTTGCTTTGCATGCTGTGTGGCATGAATAACAAACTACCTGTCCTATGCAATCCCCATGATGCTATATAGCCTACTGTTTGGAATTAACCACATTTCATCTGAACAACTTCCTGAATCTAATTTTTAGTCATTACTATGCTTTCCTCTCTCTCTTTCTCCTTCTATTTTTAGTGTCAATATTGCCATAAAGATCTGCAAGAAGACAGTCTTTTTAATATAACAGCCATCTTGCAGGATTTATGTATTAATGTCAAAAAGGTTCTATTCTGACCTTCTTCAAATATTTAAATTGCAAAGGGAGATGGAGAAACTGGAGTTTGCTGTCCCTGTAAAATAAGTGATGTGATTGTAACCTGATTGAACTTTTAAAGTTGATAAAAGTATTGCATAAGATTGACTGAAGCAAACTCTTCCCATTTGCAAAGAAGGTAAATTACCAGCATACAATCTGCAACCTATAGGAGTTGAAAACAAGGAGCCATAGCTGTGGCAGTTATCCTAGGCCATGGCTTGAAGTGTGTGTGTGGGGGGAGGGAGGGTGTTATGGCTGTCAGCGTTCCCGTCAGCTGGTCTGGGTTGCTGTGCTGAACAGCACAATGGATGTCAGTTCAGTAGCAGCAGTAGTAAGAGGTCTGACAGATGATTTTTATTTGAAAAGGAGCCAGTGTGGGCCAATCCTGTCCACAGCTCTGGCTAATGAAATCATCATACAGTGCCTCTGCCAGCATGAGTAGACATGACTGATGCGTCGAGGAGGCCTTTAGCCACCCTGACATCCTATTAGAAGAAAAGGGCAAAAACAGGTGAAATGGAGAGCAGAGGGGAAAAAAGAGGCACCAGGGGTCCGGGAGAACAACATGAGTGTGGAGCAAGGGGAAAGAGCAGATGTGGGGGCGGGAAATGGTATAATGACAAGGCCAGAGGGGTAATATGAGTGGGGCTTCTGCATATTAAGAAAGAAGGCCAGTAAATCCTGTGCGTAACCCAGGTTTTGCCATAAAGGTTATAGAATTAACATGAGGCGAATGGATAGGTGATGCTGAGGCATTGCCACTGATCTTAGTGGGAGCAGGCTTGGGCCCTTAAACTGAACAAAACCAGTCCTAACGCTAATCTTCCCATACTCACAGCTGCTGACTTCATAGACATTTTTCTCTGTGAGAATGTATTAATTTTTTAACAGCCAGTAAATTTTATGCACAAATTCCTTTTTACTTCTCCAAAAAAGTTTATGATCACCACACCGACTGTAAACATTGTCCAAATATTAATCTTCAAACAGTTTCCATATTCTCCTTTTCACCATTGCTTTATCCTAATACATTTCTGCTAATGTCCTGAATTATTTAAAAAAATTGTGCTACACTTCATCATCTTTATTTTTCCCTCATGGTATCACTTAATGGGATTATGTCAAGTTGAATTTTGAAATTATATATTGATTTTTTTGAACTTTGCTCTATCCCAATATATATCAGAGCTTGCTTGAACTTGTTGAATTCTAGGCTATTTTCCTGAACATTTGGTAAGGGTTAGATTAAGATATGTGATGCTGGATGGGACAAATTGTCATTTATAAGGCGATTTAGTGGAAGGGGCTTGATATAAAAAGGCATGTCTGTCTATTCTGAACTTTTATCCTCTTGTTTGTATGCATTTTAATTATATAAAAAACAAAACAATCTCCCTCTAAAAATAACAAGATATATAATGATGCACAGATGCATGAAGAGAAATAAATACATTCTTTACCGCTTTACCTCTCCCCACTTTTCTTCTTGTTCAAAGGGTTAAAAAGATTTAAAGAAATTTGTGAGGAAAACAGATGATGCTTTTTTAACAAGCTGAATGTGGAGTTTCTGCACAGAGCAGCTTGTCCTATGCTGTGATTTTAAAAGAATTTTCCTATGATATAAATAGGCTTTTATAGTTTTGATTTTTTTATTGGTAAATGTCAATTTCACCATACTCATACAAACCAGTGAAAATATATTTCTATTAGGATTGCCAGGTGTCTGGTTTTTGACCGGAATGTCCGATCAAAAAGGGACTCTGACAGCTCTAGTCAGCACTGCTGACCGGGCCACTAACGGACCAGTCGGCAATGCAGCGGGGCTAAGGCATACTCCTTGCCTGACCTGACTGCATGTGGTTCCTGGAAGCGGCTGGCATGTCCAGCTCCTAGATGCAGGAGCAGCCATGGGGGTTCCACGTGCCACTCCTGCCCCAAATGCCAGCTCCACAGCTCCCATTGGCTAGGAACTAGGAGCTCCACAGCTCCCATTGGCAATGGGAGCTGTGGAGGCAGTGCCTGTGGGCGTGGGCAGTGTGCAGAGCCCTCTGGCCCCTCTGCCTAGGAGCCAGCCATTTCTTCGAGCCACCTGAGGTAAGTGCCACCTGGCCGGAGCCCGCACCCCTCACCCCCTCCCACACCCAAACTCCCAGCCCTGAGCTCCCTCCTGCACACAAACTCCCTCCCATAGCCCGCACCCCACACTCCCTCCTGCACGCCGAACCTCTCAGCCCCATCCCAGAGCCTCCTCCTGCACTCCAAACTCCCCTGCCCCAGCCCTAAGCCCCCTCCCACACTCCAAACCTCATCCTCGGCCCCACCCCAGAGCCTGCAACTCCCAGCTGGAGTCCTCACACCCTCCCGCACCCCAAGCCCATGCCCCAACCTGGAGCCCTGTCAAGTACCCTGAACCCCTCATTTCTGGCCCCACCCCAGAGCCCTCACCCCCTCCCGCACCCCAACCCCCAGCCCGGTGAAAGTGAGTGAGGGTGGCGAAGAGCAAGTGATGCGGGGGGAGGGAGGGAGAGGAATGGAATGAGCGGGGGGGGCGAGACCTTGGAGAAGGGGCGGGTCCTCAGGGAAGGGGCAGGGGGCAGGGCAAGGGTATTTGGTTTTGTGCAATTAGAAAGTTGGCAACTCTAATTTCCATTGATGATACTCAAAATTTACAGATAGGCAAAGTAAGAAAATGCTGTGTAAGAACTTCTTAAATCAAACTAAGGGTATTTATTTTGTATATTTTGGCATGTAATGTTGATACTTTGTGTTTTAACGGTTATAAAGCTTTAACTTTTTTAATCTCAATCTTTACTATCATTCTGGCCTCCTCTATTGTCTGATCCTGTTTAATTTTCTCCACTGTGAACATTTAAATCTGCAAAAATAAAGAAAAATGCTTAAAATGCATAATTTTATGCAACTATGAAAATTGAAATAAATAAAAATAAAATAATTCTTAAAAATAAGCATTGATATTATCCATTAAATTATAAAAAAAGACAAAAAAATCGAATTATGTGAAGCCTAGATATAAATCAGTTGAACATATGGCTTTAAAATAGAAGGAAGGAAAAACAAACAGATATTCACTATACAAATCTGTCATCGTGTGCTTCTATAACATACACATGGTTCATAAAAGTACACTGCAAAACAAACTGGGGGGAAATCAAAATGAATGTGTGTGTGTGTGTATATATATATATATATATGTATGGAGAGAGAGAAGTGAGGTTTTTATTATTGTTACTGGGGTGTACAATTTTTCAACCATTTTTTGGCTGATCTAAAAAGTATGAGGCTTCTTTGAATTTTTTTATTTTTATTTTTATTTTTTTTAATCTAGCTTTAATATTACATCTGGTTCAGAAACCAAGTCTTACAAAGTCAGGAAATAAAGAAATACGATTGATTTATATACATTTATAATCTTTGGTAAAATAAGATGAAGAAAATTGTCAGACAGATAGTAACAGTACTGATGAATCCATAACTATTTATTAAATATAAAAACTACAATTTAACTATATTTTCAACTATGCAAACTAAAATAATGAAGATGACTTGAAAAGAAAACAAAGAGGAAATCAGCAGCCATTTGAAATAAAGAAAGATAAATGTGACAAGTGACTTTAATGCTTCACAAAATTTGAGTACTTAAAAGGAGTATAATTTGAAAGCAAGTGTTGCAAAAATGCACATCTGAAAAGTGTTTTAGTGCTTTCCATTCAACATTTCAGACTGTGTATTGTACTTTGAGAAATAATGAAAAAAGGTAACGTGTTATTCCCCATTGATTTTGGTAAATGAGCACAGTATATTTAGTGGTGGAAATACTGTGCTAATCCTTTCTAAGCTGTGTTTTTATGTATTGTGAAAATGGGGAGATGAAAGCACTGTCAGTTAACGGTCTCTAATGTATGATGTGAACAGTGAAGTTTTAATATATGTAATTATTCTATTAGATAAGCTATTTGAAATGTTGGGCCCTCAATAAAAAATACAGTTCTCTTTGTTTCAAAAGAGAAGGTGATAAAACACTGAAAGTCGTAACACAATACTAAGACCAAGTTTACATTTTACTAGTTTACAGAAATTGTATTTCTGATCTGCTATCAGGCAAGATTCAATCCCTCTCCCTCCCACCCCGCCCCACACAGTAGGAAAGTAGTGTTCAGTACTGTTGTGTAAAATTCACTGTTTGCACTACATAGTCTGTTATTTGACGATACACATCGAGTGCATATTTTAAGGAACATGCACAAAGAGACTGAGGTGAGATTGAGCATTCAACACTATATTTCCTGGTTTTTGATTAACTAGTTTCTCAACCATAATGGTGCCTTAGCACTATTTTTTCAAATAATTAATATGTCTACAGGCCTTTGATTATTTAATATGTTACAGTAAGCCATTTATTTTTAGAATTATTATGGTATGTTGGGTGATCCAGAACAATGAGCAAAGCCAAACTCAGAAGTTCTTCCTTCCCAATTCAGTGTAGCAATTTCAATACAAAAAAAAAAAAAACAGTGTGTTCATAAAGCTCATGTGCGTGTTTCATCAACACAGTCTGTTGTAATATTTTCAAAAGTCACGTGATCTTCTCTGTATGCAGCTCAAAATGTGGTTCTCCTTTAAAAAAAAAAAGTCTGTGTAAAGCAGAAACCTTCTTACTCAAGAGACCTGCTGATCATCTCCGTGTGCTGACTAAAATACAAATTTACTACACTTCTTGTAGCACTGCACAGAGTTTTGGAAGAATGAGCTGGATTCTTTTCTGGCTCACACATCATTAACAATTCTGTTAAAGTTCTACTTACAGAATAATTTATTGTTGGACATGTGAGAGCCAGAAAGTAAGACAGATTTATGTTACCAATCTGGCTGGGGCTTCAGATGATCAGGCTGAAGCCACAGGATCTTTAGGGGAGGAGATGAAGGAGCACACCAAGTGATTAAGTTAAAGCTTTATTAACCAAATAACAGTGGTGAGTGCTGGATGCGCCCCATGTCACTCAGAAGAAGGAAGAAAGCGTTAGTGCCTGAGCCCTAACCTGCTTTCATACTTACACACGCACAACCCAAGGCAGGCCAAGCCTGGCTGTAACATAAGAAGAGGGGGAAGGGTAGATCATAGTTCTGCCCTGTGCACAGGTCATCCAGGGTCCGCTGTAAATCTCCGACTTGCTTCAGCTCTTGGGAGGGTTTTATGTCCTGGGTTCTTCCAGGGTGTTTTCGTCCAGGGACCCTTGTCCCCCGTGCTCTTGGTACCAGTCCGAACCGGCCTTCCACGGCTCCCTTAGTTTCCCCAAAACACACCGGTCTCAGGGTTATGAGACTGTTGTTTTTCAACTCACTGACCTTCGCAGTCTTACAAGTTTTGTACCCCTTCAGTTCTGTCTGGCTTAGTTCTCCTTTCTCACGGATGGCCAGGGTTGAGACACAGGCTTCTGGCTGTTTGGCAGCAGAGAGCTTGTTTGTGTGCACTGGCCTTGGGCTGCAGTTTCGTTCCTTATCTTCAGGCCTAGCTGGATTGTTGAGTTAACCTGTTCCTTTCTCCCCCTTTGGCCTCTTGTAACCTGCAATGGAATCTTCCACTCCACACTCACACCTTCAACCCTTCCCCAGATACTTTCCAATGCATATAAAGGCGTTAGCAATATACAACACTGTTGCTTACCATGAGGATTCCAAGGGGGTGGGGGGCATTTTATTGTGACAAAAGGACTCTGCTTGACTTTCAGATTGCAGACTGAGTTTGCAATGTAAGTACTTAGAATTTTTTTTTTTTTTAATAAACTGAGCAGATTTGACTCATGGATTTGCAAACCAATAAATGTGGAGCCCCACAATGCTGTTCTTATACAGTTGCTATTCAAATGAGAACTGCACTTGAAAATTGACTCCTTAGTGTGTCATAGTTGCCAGCATTCCTGTTTTGGCTGGGACAGTCACTTTCCCTCCATTTCAAGGGTCCTGGTTAGTTGCTGTTCTGGCCTGGAGAGCAGGAATTGTGTAATGTTTTCACTATAATTCTTCCAGCCAGATTCTAGGAGATTAAATGCCTGATTCTCTGTTGCCCTATACTGGTGCAAAGTGGCTGTAAATCAATGTGCTTCCAAATCAAAAAATGGAAATCCATATTAATATGTTCTTGTGGAAAATATTGTTAAAAATGCGGAGCCCACTTTTGAGAAATTTTAGCAAGTGTCTACAGTGACAAGTTTTGCCTGTATTGCAAAATATCACTAGCAGAAGGGAATATGAAAATTTGAGTTCACCTTTCAGTTGCAAATGCTAGTGTGAATTAGAGTTCATTAATTTGAGTCATGAATAAAGAACATGACATACCAAAGGGCACAATGTGTAAATCATATATTTAGATCTTAACTGGAAGTTTCTCTGTGTTCTTTGGAGAAATTTAACATGAATATTTCTCATTAAGTACAGTATTTATGTGCTATAAAATCCTGAAGTTTGAGATTAACAGATTTGTACCCATAATTTACCCCAGACACCCTTCTCCCCCTACAAACATGTACATCATAATATAAATATATGCCCACAAAGAGAGGGTGAGATAGAAGGGAGAATGTCTAAGTGCTGAATATTGGTAGTGTTGTGAAGATTAGATATAATATCAGTCTTTTATTTATCAGTTTCATTAAATTCTGAAGAAGCTACACAATACAGTATGGATAGGTCTTAAATTAATAAATAAAGTTCAGATTTGAAGAGCACTGCACATTATATGGAATAATTAAAAGTTAAGGAATGTTAATTTTGGGTGTATTAAAAATAGTGTAAATCAACACTTACTAGTAGACATTTATCACTCGATAAACTAGAGGATGTATAATGTTTGTTTTTCTTATGTGTTGACAAATCCAGGTCTTGCAATAGTTTGTGAATTTATCTGTCCTGCCCTTAGTTCAGCTGTTGCCCTTAGGAGCACATGAATGCATACAAATGAAATAAACATCTGAAGAAAGAAAAAAAAAAAAGAAAAACAGAAATAGAATGCATTTGCAATCTGAGAGGAGAATAATATTAATTTGAACTGCAAATAAAGTTGTATTCTTTTTTGTAAAATAGATAAGCAAAAGTCCAGGTTTAAAGTTAAAAGCCTGAGAGAAATAGAGAATCAATTTTAGCATCCATGAAATAATATGCAGTACTGTATGCTGTGTAACAAGATAAGAGGATTGTTAATATGAACATAGTTTTTTGTAATTATATCATTTTACATTTTTCATAACCATAGCATTGTTTTCCTGCAGCATAATTTTTCAAACCCTAACAATAATTAACTCGACAGCTGAAAGTATGGTAGATTAATTTATGTAGTTATTTTTTCTTAAATTCTACCTTTACACTTTCTTTGGCAGTATGATGAAATAGCTTGACAATAATAATAGAAGTGTATCTGGAGTGGCTCACGAATAAGGCTGCCAACTTTCTAGTCTCACAAAACTGAACACCCTGGTCCTGCCCCTTCCCCAAGGCTCCATCCCCTGTGCACTACATTCCCCCTCCCTTGGTGGCTTGCTTTCCCCCACCCTCACTCACTTTCACTGGGCTGGGGCACGGGGTTGGGGTGCGTGCTCCAGAGTGAGGCTGGAAATTAGGGGTTCAGGATGCGGGAGGTGACTCTGGGCTGGGGCAGGAAGTTGGGGTATGGGAAGGAGTGAAGACTCCAGCTGGGGGTGTGTGCTTTGGGGTGGGGATGGGGATGAGGGGTTTGGAGTGCGGGAGGGGGCTACAGGTTGAGGCAGGGGGTTGAGGTGCAGAGCTCTGGGGAGGGGCCAGGAATGAGGGGTTTGGGGTCCAGAAGGGTGCTCTGGGGGGGCTCAGGGCTGGGGGCTTGAGGTGTGGGCTTACCTCAGGCAGCTCCTGGTCAGTGGTGCAGTGGGGGAGGGGTGTTAAGGCAGGCTGACTGACTGTCCTGGCACCTTGCTGCATGTGCCTTGGAAGCAACTAACAGATCTGGGTCCTAGGTGGGGGGGTTGGGGTGTCAGGAGGCTCCAAACGCCAATCTCACCCATAGGCACTGCTTCCCCAGCTCCCATTGGCTGGGAACCAGCCAATGGGAGTGCAGATCCAGTGCTCCGGGTGGGGGCAGTGCACAGAGCCCTGTGGCCCCCCCTCACCTAGGAGCCGGACCTGCTGCCACTTCCGGGGTGCAATGTGGAGCCAGGATAGGCAGGGACTAGCCTGCCTTAGTGCTGCAGCACCACTGACTGGACTTTTAACGTCCCAGTCGGTGGTGCTCACCGGAGCCGCCAGGGTCCCTTTTCGACCAGGTGTTCTGGTCAAAAACCAGACACCTGGTCACCCTATTCACAAATGTGAGTGGCAACCTCAGGGCAAACATCAGGTCACAAACTCGAATGAGGCTGTGAATTCTATACTTCATCAACCAAGTTTCAAATGTGAACTCCTCAAGCACGGTAACAGCCTAACCTAGAGTCACAGACAGTCCCCTTGTGTACTCGGGCTATCTTGCCACCCAGGCAAACTTGCCTTTTTTTGATAGATGGTCCCTTACACAAAAAAAAGCCCAATAATATCTCAGATCTCACACCAAAGACAATGGTTGTAGCCAATCCTATAGTAAACTAAAGGTTTATTAACTAGGAGAAAAATGAGCTATTTACAAGGTTAAAGCGGTAAACATACACCCACAAATGAGATAGTCTTAGGTTTAAAAAAAATAGAAACTGCTATAGCGTGCAAGCTCTGTGTATCCTTTTAGGGCTAACCCAACCTAAACAGGCAGGAATCCCTTGCTTATGCTTAGAAGTTTAGCCCTTTTGCTCAAGTCCAAGCAGCATAAAGATAATTTCTTCTGGACATGGATTTTGATTCCCTTCCCCTAGCACTTGAGCTGATGGGAAGAGTGTTTGTACACATCTCTTCTTCATGGGTGTCAGGGGAGCAATCAAAATATTTTGTTCTCTGATGTTCCTTGATGAAGCATAAGCAGATTTGAGATGAAAGGATCAGGTCCAAAAGCCCTTTATACATTTTCTGGACAGCCTTTTGACAGGACCAGTCCTTGGGTGAACAATAGTGTCTTTGAAGTAACCTACTATTTCCTAAACATCACTGGTAATTAGCTACATGGATTAACATAGGGCAATTGCCTATTTCCCACCATTTGCAGGTTGTTTGCTATAGACTTGCAAGAGAAAGTAAGGCAGTGATATTACTACATATACAGTTCATTTAAATGTTAACTTCTTCTTTTGATCTCTGAATTAAAAGAATACAGCAATAGGCAGGAAATGTTTGGTTACATTGTTAACCTCTAACAATATATATGTAAACACAAAAACACACTTGTTGTCTAGTAATATGTCTCTAAAGGTTAAATCTGGGTCAATTAGCCTGCTAGTTGTATAACCCTTTCTGGCCCTGTGTCACAATTACCTTACAACCTGGGATACAGACATCATAAGTGAGATGAATGCATGCAGCAACTTGCAAGCATTTCAGAAGGTCTAAATGGTACATATTTTTATAAATCTCCAATACCTGGTCTGCCAGAGAGACAGTTATCACACCAAAAAACTGTTTAAATATTCCATGGCTTTAACCAGTTAGAATACGAATCTTTTGTTTTTATGATTTGGAGTCTTTCATTTTTTGTAATATATAATAGGATATATATTTAGGGACACATGATATATATTGATGGCATACATATGATATATATTTATGATTCAGTCTTCCATTTTTTGTAATTGTTTATATATAAACAATACAACTATCAAAAAAAGCTATCAGCACTGGAAAATAAGCAATATTTGTATCTTTGTATATGTATATTTATACAAAGCATGATCAGGAATATTCCTTAGACAAATGTTGAGAAATGAATATGTTGAGAAATGCTAATGAAATTTCAGCTCATGTTAATGTTTGCAATGCCAGCTGAACATGTTCTGGCTGATGTCCAACATATATGGAAAACAGTTTTTTGTTGTTCAATAAAATGTGACATCTTCTTGGGCCTAATGACAATTTCTTAATATTGGAGCAAATAATGCCACAATACCAATTATCTAACTCAAATTGGGACAAGATGGCTGATGTCAATATGGTGCAGAGGTGGGCAAACTACAGCCCACCGGCCACATCTGGCCCACAGGACTGTCCTGCCCGGCTCCCGAGCTCCTGGCCCGGGAGGCTAGCCCCCGGCTGTCCCCTCTCTCCCGCAGCCTCAGTTCATTCCATTGCCAGCGCAATGCTCTGGGGAGCGGGATTGTGAGCTCCTGGGGCAGCGCAGCTGCAGAGCTCAGCCTGACACGGTGCTCTGTGCTGTGCGGTGGCAGCAGCGTGGCCTGGCTCCAGCGCTGCCAGCACTCCAGGCAGCGCAGTAAGGGTGCGGGGGGGGGGGGGGGGGGGAAGGTGGAGAGAAGAGTTGGATAGAGGGCAGGGGAGTTCAGGGGGCAGGGGTGTGGATAGGGGTCAGGGATGGAACAGTGGGTTGAATGGGGACAGGGGTCCCAGGGGGGCAGTCAGGAAGAAGCAAGGGTTGGATGGGGCAGCAGGGGGCAGTCAGGGGCAGAGATTCCAGGGGCAGTCAAGGGACAGGGAGAAGGGGTGGTTGGATGGGGCAGGGATTCCAGGGGAGCCATCAGGAATAAGAAGAGGCATTGGATGGGGCAGCAGGGGTCCAGTGGCAGTCAGGGGACAGGGAGCAGGGGTGTGTGGATGGGGCAGAGGTCCCGGGGGGCCATCAGGGAGAGTTGGATGGGGCAGGAGTCCCCAGGGAGGGCAGAAAGGAGGTGGGGGTCCAGGCCACAATCCCCTCCCCTAGTCAGCCCTCCATACAGTTTACAAAACACAATGCAGCTCTCAGGCCAAAAAGTTTGCCCACCCCTGGTATGGTGGGTCCTGCACTTTTCTTGGTGGTGGGGGGAGGGCTAAGACACTACCTCTTGCCCTGCTCTTGGGGCACTAAGGTCCCCGCTAGTGGCCCAGGAAGGTGGTAGAGGAAGGATGCAGGGGAGGGGTATGGGTTTGCTCCTCACTCTGAGCCCCAGCCCCTCTCAACCCCTGCAGGTTCTTACCCTCTTCCCCCTTGGGTGTGGTACCTTTGGTCTTTAGACAGTGGGGGAGGGCCTCCCTTTCTTCAGTTCTCTGGTTTTTCAAATCTCACAGCTCCAGTCCTTGTCCTTGTCGTCCTCGTCCTCCTCCTCTCCCCTCCTGACTGCTTGTGGGGGAGAGGGGGAATGTTATTAGGTTCCTGACAGGGCCTTAATTGACTACAGGTGCTTCAATTAACCTGTAGCAACCCTCCGTAGTCTACAGGGAACCACACCTTAATTAGCCTAGGGCTTATATATTTTCCCTTAACCACTCTCCCACTGCTCCGTGGTCCTCCTGTATCACAGTATGCATAAACTTCAGCGCTCTCAACTGTAAATACTTCTAGATACCACATATGTTTGTATATAAATAATAATACATGGCTAATTTTTGTAGCAAATTTGAAAGACATGGTGGCAACAGTTGAGCTGGGATATTATTTGCAAGTTGTGCCTTTCATCACTGCTATAAGTTATCCGGTTGGAGTGTGGTTTGATTCAGAAATCAGACCCTGAATGTGAATTTAATTTTGTGAAAAGAGCTGCTGTGACAAACCTGCCTACTAGTCTTCTCTTTTTTGCATTTACCAGATTAAGCACTGGTAATGGCAAAGTAGGCTTCACCAAGCTGCCCCCATGTGTCTCAACCGTAAGCATCTGCCTCTAGGAGTGAGACTGTAGTTCTGTTTCCCATTCCCATTCAATCTTTGCTCTCTACTCAGATCATTAGTGAGAGTGCTTATTGCAATAAGCAACAGAGGGTCCTGTGGCACCTTTGAGACTAACAGAAGTACTGGGAGCATAAGCTTTCGTGGGTAAGAACCTCACTTCTTCAGATGCAAGTGGCACCTTTGAGACTAACAGAAGTATTGGGAGCATAAGCTTTCGTGGGTAAGAACCTCACTTCTTCAGATGCAAGTAATGGAAATCTCCAGATACTAAGGATGAATAGGGAGGAGTGCCCATTGAGCTGGATATGTTTACCATCCCTGGTGCCCACAAATCTAGAGTGTGTG
>NC_048299.1:248184480-248291887 GCF_013100865.1 Trachemys scripta elegans
CTGGAGATTTTTATTACTTGCATCTGAAGAAGTGAGGTTCTTACCCACGAAAGCTTATGCTCCCAATACTTCTGTTAGTCTCAAAGGTGCCACTTGCATCTGAAGAAGTGAGGTTCTTACCCACGAAAGCTTATGCTCCCAGTACTTCTGTTAGTCTCAAAGGTGCCACAGGACCCTCTGTTGCTTTTTACAGATTCAGACTAACACGGCTACCCCTCTGATACTTATTGCAATAGTCTTCTAGAAACTAAACTGAGGCCACTGACTAATTTTAATCAGGTCAGAAAACAGCCATCAGAGGATAAAAGTTTTCAGGAACCTATAATGGTTATGAGCTGGTGATTTAGAAGCGAAAAGCTCAGTGTCCTAATTCCTGGAGTTATCCAGTCCCATAATTACAGCCACCTGCTAAATTTTAGTCTTGTTTCTTTCTCAGTATCACACTGGAAGACTGTGAAAAGAGGCAGTAACAAAACTGAGTTCTGCTGTGTGACTTTCACTTGCTTTCTCTAGAAGACAATCCAACCAACTTTTCTCTTCCTGCAGGACCAGCGCGCTATGTACCTTTCAATTGCTAGAGCAAATGAGACAAAGATCCTAGAAACTCATTCACTACACAGCCCTGATTCATTCCCTGAGCACCATTGATCCTGTGCACAGAATGAGACAGGGATCCTGTGAAAAAAATCTAGTATGTGATCGTGTACTTAAACACTGTGTCATAATATATATGCACGGGGGAACAATTAAGGTTGCACATGCAACCTTAATTCTGGCATTCTCTAATTTTTGAGTACTTGACTTTGCAACTTAAATAATGTTATTTTAAAGTACTGCCCAAGTTGTTGTTTTTTAAGTAAAATCAAATTCTATTATGTGCTACTGTGATAACTTTAGTATCATGCATCATTGGCAGAGTTTGAATTACAGGACTTGCTACATTTAGCTGGCAGCAAGACAAGACTGTTATTTCTGGTGCGAATAGGCCATTGGGATACTGTGCTGCATCCAGGGGTGAGGGTTGTCAGAGTGAGACTGGCGCAACCTGTCTCTGTCTCTCCAGAAGGGGTGGATGGGCAACTGAGACCTTGTTCTAGTGTTGAGGGAGGGTAGGTTTTTGGGGAAACCCAGCTCAGCTCTCTCTCCCCAATCCTAAATAGTCTGTCTGCTCCTAGGGACTCCAGTGCAGTGCGTTTGTTGCTGCTGTTTTGGTAGTGGTGTTACCCGGGCTCATTAGAATACTTGTCTTCAGTTAATGTAGTAGCATGCTGCCAAGTTTTGATGACAATGCAAGTGTATCTCTTAGTCAGATCTGAATGGAATATCATAGATCAAGAAAAAAAAAAGTCATTTTGCTTGTCCCAAAGCTTTCACTGCGCCAAATTTCAAAGATCTGCTGCAAACAATGGAAGTGTTAGAGTTTCTGACAAAGAAGTTGCAAGAATAATTTGTAACTGAAAGT
Organism: Trachemys scripta elegans; assembly: GCF_013100865.1. NCBI lineage: Eukaryota > Metazoa > Chordata > Testudines > Emydidae > Trachemys > Trachemys scripta. The sequence continues at coordinate 248,185,943 of NC_048299.1, forward strand.
GTCTAGCAATCTAAAGATAGGGTGTGCTACATAGTACCCCCTCTTAGAAGTCATACACACAGTCTATAGTGTACAGTGTTGTCAATACAATTTTTGTCCCTGCTCCAGGCAGTCTTGTGATAATGTGAAGAGCTCCAGCCCTCATGTTCAACCCTGAGAACAGGTAAATGCTGTCTGATTGTCTGCCTTCTCTGCTTCCTGGAGACAAATTGTAAATCACAGCTGCTCCAGGAGACAGGCAAAGTCCCTCAAAGACCATCAGACATTTTTGGAGAGGGGGCAGCTAATGCCATTTTTGCAAGAGGGGGAGTGGCAGGAGGAAACAGAAAGAGCTCTGAAACTCAGTGTGGCCCTGTGCTTGCTCCCTCCTTTCTCCCTCTCCTCTTATGGAAATTAGGTTCTTCCAGTGCTTGGACAAGTTCATTCCACTTCAGCTGTGTGCATCCCAGTGCACCATCAGAGTACTTCTCCCATAGTAGTAGTACTCATCAGGGTGGTGCATGTGTCCTCTGTATGGTTGTGCTGCTAGCCGAGAGCATAAAGGGGCGGAGCTGCACTGACCCCTCCCTCTCAGTTCCTTCTCATCACCTAGAGTCGGTAGTCGGAACTTGTGTGTGCTTGTCACACTCTGTCCCTTTCTTCTCTTTAGAGAAAGTTGTTCTACTCTTTTAGTGGGATTGGTTAGTTGATTATGGTGTTAATTAGATATACTTGTTTTAGTAATTTGTTTTATATATATATTTTGAGCTTTAAACTCAGGTACTGTGGCCTGCGTAAATCCCTGGGAATTAGGCACTACTCCATCTTGGAATGCACACCAGAATTGGCAGTTCCCCTCATCAGAGGAAACCCAAGAGAAGATGCCATTCTCCTTCTTCCAGTATCACATAAACACCAGAAGAAATCAGGCACTTTAAATTCTTCTAGCCAGAACAGGCCCTTTTCCTCCTTGAAAGATAGGTCCCTGACAGAGACTCACAAAAAGAAGTCTGGTGCTGATGTCAGAGCTAAGCTAGGCCCAGCTAAGAGCTCCCTAGTACTGCATTCATCATCTAGCGATGTAGAGTCATGGACTGCAGCTCCACTTGTGATACCATTGAGACCAATTCCATTGCTGTGACTTTTTATAGCTTAGTTTTGGTCTGTGATGTACCCTATACTCTTGGTACCAACAATGCCTGTGACCAGGGACCACTTTTATCTCTCAGTTCCAGATTCACCATTGATGCAGGATGAGTTTCAGGCAACTGTTCCTGCCACACAACCTCTGGTACCATCATTTCAGCACCCCCACTTTCAGTGCCTTTGGGGTCTTTTGGGGTCTGGGCGCATGCTGGTACATCAGAATCCAGAGGCCATGCAACAAGACAGGCATACAGTACCTTCAGTAGGATAGCTGCCAATCCTTCCTCCATGTGTTTTTTCATGTTAAGAACACTCTTCCCACTGAATAACTTGTCTTTATATAAATCCCTCATAAAATACAAATAATCATTGAACTGATAAACTATCAAATAAATACTGTTTACATTTTTTTAAAAATTCTAAATATTAAAATGTAACTAAAAAGAAGTAGGTGGGGGGGCGGGAGGAGAGAGGGGAGGGGAGCACATAGGCCCAGATCCTCAATGGTACTTAAACACCTAACATTTATTTAAATGGGAATTAAGTGCCTAAATACCTTGGAGGATCTGGGCCATAGTGTATAATCTACTTTATACTAAACTCTGCTCTTGAAAGAGCAGTATCCCTTCTTATTTACTTTTGTTTTTCTACTTGGCATGGCCTGTTATTCTTTGTCTTGTTTTCCATCTAATTTAGCTTGTAAACTCCATGGAGCAGGGATCTTGAAGTTTTATTAACCTGAAAAGCACCATGAACACTGCTGGTGGTATATAAATTTAACCTTGAGGTTGTGTTGCTTATAGTTCCTTGCTAGCAAGATAAAACTATTTTTAAAATAGTTTGAACACAGACAGACTGGCAAGGTCCAAGCCAGGATGCTATGCTACAAGCACAGATCACCACTGGATGTGTTGCCTCCAAGGAAAACTGACAACTACCAGATCTGCCAAGTGTGACACAGCACATATGAGGTGCATTTGTCAGATCTGTCTCACTTTCCTGCATCTCAGATAAAAATGTCACACAATTTCAGAGTGACTCCCACACAAAAGCCTCTGTAGTTTAGGGAAAGGTATTGAGCTGCAAGCTAGGAAACTATGAGTTTTAGTCCCTGCTCTTCCCCTGATTGATATTAATATTTCCATGCATTTCACAACCCTTATTATTAAGCAAGGACTAAAACCCCTGTCCTAGAAGAGGCAACTATTCACCACGTATTTTACAGATAAGATAACTGAGAAGTTGCACAAGGTCTCTTCAGTCAGAGCTGGAAATCAAACCTAGTCTCCAGTATGACAGAGCTAAATCACTCCACTCTGCCTTTCAGAAGAAATGCACCAAATTAGGTACTGGGGTGTGCTGTCTCTAATCATTTGATACACTGGTCTCATAACCAGGATTATAACTCAGGAATCCTGATACCCAACCTTTCAGTGTTGTCTTACAAATAGTTATCTAATGCACTGGCAAAGTATGTCTCCTTTTATGGGCTGCTCTGTGTAGAGGCTTCTCTCTTCTCCAGTTACTTATAGCTACTGTGTTTTTGTGCCCTGGCAAGTCTGATAATATTGGAGCAAAAGTGTGTCTGCCACTTACTTTACTTTTTTTTCAGTATGTATGTTTACATTTCTGACAATTATGTAAGACTTTGGCGATCTTTACACTCAAAGTGCTGTACTGGTATAGGATTATAGGAATGCCAGAATATTGTACTGACCTTCTGCACAACACAGGCCGCAGAATCTCACCCACACACTCCCGCAACAAATCCCTAACCTATGTCTGAGCCATTGAAGTCCTCAAATCATGGCTTAAAGACTTTAAGGTGCAGAGAATCCTCCAGCACGTGACCCGTGCCCCACACTGCAGAGGAAGGCGAAAGCCTCTGCCAATCTGCCTTGGAGGAAAATTCCTTCCCAATCCCAAATATGGTGATCAGCTAAACCCTGAGCGTGTGGTCAAGACTCCCCAGCCAGACACCCAGGAAAGGATTCTCTGTAGTATCTCAGATCCCACCCCTTCTAACATCCCATCACAGGTCATTGGGCATATTTACCCCAATAGTCAAAGATCAATTACTTGCCAAAATTAGGCTATCCCATCATAGCATCCTCTCCATAAACATATCAAGCTTAGTCTTGAAGCCAGATATGTCTTTTGCCCCCACTGCTCCCCTTGCAAGGCTGTTCCAGAACTTCACTCCTCTGATGGTTGGAAACCTACGTCTAATTTCAAGTCTAAACTTCCTGATGGCCAGTTTATATCCATTTGTTCTTGTGTCCACATTGGTACTGAGCTTAAATAATTCCTCTCCTTCCCTGGTATTTATCCCTCTGATATATTTATAGAGAGCAATCATATCTCTCCTCAGCCTTCTTTTGGTTAGGCTAAACAAGCTGAGCTCTTTGAGTCTCCTTTCATAAGACAGGTTTTCCATTCCTCGGATCATCCTACTAGCCCTTCTCTGTACCTGTTCCAGTTTGAATTCATCCTTCTTAAACATGGGAGACCAGAACTGCACACAGTATTCCAGATATGGTCTCACCAGTGCCTTGTATACTTGATACTAACACCTCATTATCTCTACTGGAAATACTTCGCCTAATGCATCCCAAGACCCATTAGCTTTTCTCACGGCCATATTACATTGGCGGCTCATAGTCATCCTGTGATCAACCAATACTCCAAGGTCCTTCTCCTCCTCTGTTACTTCCAACTGATGCATCCCCAGCTTATAACAAAAATTCTTGTTATTAATCCCTAAATGCATGATCTTGCACTTTTCACTATTAAATTTAATCCTATTGCTATTACTCCAGTTTACAAGGTCATCCAGATCTTCCTGTATGATATCCTGGTCCTTCTCTGTATTGGCAATACCTCCCAGCTTTGTGTCATCCGCAAACTTTACTAGCACACTCCTACTTTTTGTGCCAAAGTCAGTAATAAAAAGATTAAATAAGATTGGTCCCAAAACCGATCCCCAAGGAATTCCATGAGTAATCTCCCTCCAGCATGACAGTTCACCTTTCAGTATAACCCGTTGTAGTCTCCCCTTTAACCAGTTCCTTCTCCACCTTTCAATTTTCATATTAATCCCCATCTTTTCCAATTTAACTAATAATTCCCCATGTGGAACCATATCAAATGCCTTACTGAAATCGAGGTAAATTAGATCCACTGTGTTTTCTTTATCTAAAAAATCGGTTACCTTCTCAAAGAAGGAGATCAGGTTGGTTTGGCATGATCTACCTTTTGTAAAACCATGTTGTATTTTGTCCCAATTACCATTGACCTCAATGTCCTTAACTACTTTCTCCTTCAAAATTTTTTCCAAGACCTTGCATACTACAGATGTCAAACTAACAGGCCTGTAGTTACCCGGATGACTTTTTTTCCCCTTTCTTAAAAATAGGAACTATGTTAACAATTCTCCAGTCATACGGTACAACCCTTGAGTTTACAGATTCATTAAAAATTCTTGCTAATGTTTACAATTTCATGTGCCAGTTCCTTTAATATTCTTGGATGAAGATTATCTGGGCCCCCTGATTTAGTCCCATTAAGCTGTTCGAGTTTGGCTTCCACCTCGGATGTGGTAATATCTATCTCCATATCCTCATTCCTATTTGTCATCCTGCCATTATCCCTAAGCTCCTCATTAGCCTCATTAAAGACTGAGGCAAAGTATTTGTTTAGATATTGGGCCATGCCTAGATTATCCTTAACCTCCACTCCACTTCTTCTTTCTTTGTTTTCTTCTTATTTATATGGCTATAAAACCTTTTACTATTGGTTTTAATTCCCTTTGCATGGTCCAACTCTACATGGCTTTTGGCCTTTCTCACTTTATCCCTACATGTTCTGACCTCAATAAGGTAGCTTTCCTTGCTGATCACTCCCATCTTCCACTCCTTGTAGGCTTTATTTTGCCAGCACAGTGATGCTGGGATCACATCTCTTCACTCTGACCAACACAGGTATGCTGGCAGAGAAATCTGTAGTGTAGACATAACTTTCAATAATTTTAACATTTGTCCTTTCTATTTTCCATCTATGTCTGAAAGTCATGTTGCAGCTGGTGTCATTAGCATTCCTGTTTCCACATTCCAAAATCACTGTTATTATCCCATCTAATTAAGTGGAGAAATTTTTAGACTTTGGAGGAAAAAATGTAAAGTTTGATATTTTCTTAATTTCATTTAATTGCCATTGTAGTTCCCATTAATGTGGAAACAGGAGCTGCCTGTGACAGCAACAGTGAGCTAGCATTCAAATGGATTCTCAGAGTTTACTGGGAGAAAATCACAGCCCAAGTACAAATATTTACTTTTTGTCAAGTTTAGTAAAGATACAGAGATATGTTACATAGTTAATATTTAGTAAGTACAACAATATTGAAAATAATTTAATAAACTAGACAACATCCACTCTTTGGGCCAGATCTTCACCTTGCATAAATCGTCGTAGCTCAGTTGAAGTCAATGTACTTATCCCATATACTAGATGATGCTCTGACCCTTTAAACTCATAGTTTGGATATATCCTCTTGCTTTCTTAACACCAATAGAAGTATGTCTTTAACAGTATTTTCATAAACTTCTAGGCTTACAGATTAACATTTTATACCACTTGAAAGGTGGGATACTAAGCCTTTTCAGATGATATTCTGTTCCTCATTAATTTCATCTCAAACAGTTTTCAGTATGGAAATAGTTAAAATTAGGTCAAAACTGAAGTGGGGGAAAACCAAGATGGTTATTTTAAAGTCTGACACCTTGTAAACCATGAGGCTAGGAAAAATACTATACCTTTTTGGAAAGTATGACAGGCCCAGGGGCTGCAGCTGGGACAATTTGCAGGAGAGAAATTGTAATTTTCTAATTGAAACATGCAAAGAACAATCCACCAAAAGATACACACATCAAGGCCTCATCTTTATTACAAATATAACAATAATAGGGACCAAAGATAAAATTTCCCAAAGCGTCCACTCAACACAGAAACCTAAGTGCCATTTTCAAAAGTGGCAAGCACTTAATAGCCTAAGCTTTCTAACAGGTGATCTCACCTGTTTTTTAATAAAACTTCCAGGGAAAAAAATGATCCTTAATTGAGCGTACCAAATTTCAGCTGAGAAGGAAAAACGTTGAGAAAGTTATAGTCAAGTGCAAGTGATTACTACTGTTGGAAATGCTTAGGAAACCTTAACTATATATTGCTATCCATGCATGGCTATGGATGCTGCCTTTTGATTATATTTATAACAACTTGAGATATAAATAGGCGGTGCAGCTATTGAAACACACCTTCCAATCAGGGCCAGCTCCAGGCACCAGCCTACCAAGTATGTGCTTGGGGCAGCACCTGGAGGGGGACGGCGCTCACCCGGGGAGAGCAGAGCCGCAGTGGGCTCGCCGCCCTCCCCCGGCGCTCCGGCCAGCCGGGGAGAGCGGGGCTGCGGCCGGGCTCTCCACCCTCCTCCCAGCGCTCCGGCCGGTCGGGGAGAGCGGGGCCCCGGCCGGGCTTTCCACCCTCCTCCCAGCGCTCCGGCCGGTCGGGGAGAGCGGGCTCACCACCCTCTCCCCGGTGCTCCGGCCGACCGGGAAGAGCGGGGCCGCCCTCCTCCCGGCGCTCCGGCCGGTCGGGGTGAGTGGGGCCCCGGCCGGGGTCTCTGCCCTCCTCCCGGCGCTCCGGCCGGTTGGGGAGAGCGGGGCCCTGGCCGGGCTCTCCGCCCTCCTCCCAGCGCTCCGGCCGGTCGAGGTGAGCGGGGCCCCGGCCGGGCTCTCTGCCCTCCTCCCGGCGCTCCGGCCGGTCGGGGAGAATAGGGCCCCGGCCGGGCTCGGCACCCTCCCCTGCCGCGCTCCCCGCTGGGGGGTGGCAAAAAAGCCAGAGCCGGCCATGCTTCCAATGGTGCATTAAACAACATGACTAAAATATGTCATATGTTGTTTGTTCTCTCCGCCTTTCCCAGGAGAAACATGTGCAATAGGGTGTTTCAGTTCAGTAGCATTTGGGGTTATTTTGGTTGTTTGCTTGTTTTTTTGTTTTTTAAATATGCATGTTGCTAAATACTTATGTTAGAGAAGGCAATGTCAAAGAAGGCAAGGTCAGTTATTTATAAAATTTAACCACTCAGGCTAAAATTTCTCATATTAGGTATCTGTCTCAGGCTGAATTGTTTTGGGAAGTTTAAGCTAAAATGGTTCAACAGTTTTCAAGAATGAGATTAGGGAAAACATATCTTTTTGACCCATGTTAAAAAATTTCATGCTACCATTTTGCTGAAGTTCTAGTGCTTCTGTGCTTTAGAAAAGAGAATTGAAATTTGTCGGGGATGGGGAGGGGATGTCCTCCTCAGTTCATCCTTTTGCTTTCCCTATGAAAATTCACCTGAATTTGTCCAAGTTACAAGCTTCGGAAAAATTGCAGTTCACACATGCTCAGAAGAGACTTGTTTAGTGTTTGGCACCTAACTTATCAAAAAATCCTATCTGTGAGTCTGCTCCTTCCCCTTTCAACTGCTGGTGCTGACCAGATTGTGTGTTTATCATGCACACAGAGTGATTGAACATGTTCCATCCTAAGGTTGCAGAGGCTGATGGGCAATTTCCTTTCAATTGCTTTTCCCAATAGTCAGAGGCCACTCTGGTACCAAGCGTAGGGATTGAATAATTTAAGAACATCTTACTATATGCCCCAAAAGCCACAATCTCATAATTGAGGAAGAAGGTTGTGCTGGTTTAAAAAAAAACTGACCATGGTTTAAAGACGTGAAGGTAGATATATATAAAACAAACGGAAGAAAGGGGAAGTTAATAGTAATGAATATAAATCAGAAGGTAGGAATTTTGGACACAAAGAGAAATCTATGGCCGGCAGTTAAGGACCATAAGAAGGGTTTTTTTTAAATATATTGGAATAAAAAGAATCTTCAAAATGCTATTGTTCCATTACAAGATAGAAATGATAGAATTATCAATAATAATGCAGAAAAGGCAGAAGTTCAATAAATATTTATGTTCTGTATATGGGGGGAAAACAGATGATATAGTCTTATTATACGGTGATGATAACACTCTTTTCATTCCACTAGTATCTATTGGGGATGTTAAACAGAAGCTACTAAAGGTAGACATTTTAAAATCAGCAGGTCCAGATAATTTGCATCCGAGAGTTTTAAAAGAGCTGGACGAGGAGCTCACTATGTTGATTTTAAATAAGTCTTGGAGCACTGGGAAGTTCCAGAAAACTGGAAAAAAATGAATGTTATACAATTTTTAAAAAAGGGAACTGGGATGGTCTGGGTAATTATAGGCCTCTCAGCATGACATAGTGCCTAGGCAAGATAATGGAACAGTTGATACAGGGCTCGATCAATAAAAAAATTAAAGGAGGATAATGTAATTAATGCAAATCAACATGGATTTGTGGAAAATAGATCCTTTGGCTTTAACCTCTGCTTGTCAGTTCCCAATATATAAAATGGAGATAATTATATCACCTCGCAAGAGTGTTGGGTAGATAAATTCATTAGTGTTTATAAAGAATTGAGATACTATACTGAGAGTACCACAAAAAAGCGCATGAGGAAATAAATTCTATATTCAGTGCGAATTTTAGACAGTGTGCAGTAAATAATGTGTGGGTTCACATTGATATGGAAAAAGAACCATACTTAATTTAATGCAAGAACATAAGAACGGCCATATGGGGTCAGACCAAAGGGCCATCTAGCTCAGTATCCTGTCTTCCCACAGTGGCCAATGCCAGGTGCCCCAGAGGGAATGAACAGAACAGATAATCATCAAATGATCCATCCCCTGTCGTCCATTCCCAGCTTCTGGCAAACAGAGGCTAGAGACTCCATCCCTGCTCATCCTGGCTAATAGCCATTGATGGGCTTATCCTCCATGTAGCAATTAAATACCAATTTAATGAGCACTGTCTATCCTGTGTATTGAGTGAGTCAGCAGTCCTTTGAAAAAATAGTGTGTGAACATGTAATTAAAGACTGTATCAAAATGCAGGGGCCAAATTAGGATTGTAAATCTCATATTTTTCATAGCTTCTGAGTGCTTAAATTTGCATCCTTAACATTTTTATAATGTGTGTGTATGTACACATACACGCATGCACACATGCACATACTTTTCATATATAAAATAAGCTTGAGCTCTTAAAAAAAATCCCTGAAATGTTGCTACTTTCCAGTTTTTGGTTAAACTGTAAACTAGACATAACAAATCATTGTGGCTACGTGGTTAGGGCTCCGTGTTTGTCATGGAGATTGCTGAAGTCATGGATTCTGTGACTTCCTGTGACCACCGTGACTTCTGCAGCGGTCAGTGTGGCTGATCCCAGGAATGCCAAAGCAGCTGGCTCCAGGGTCAGCTGCTCAGGTGGTCCGAGGCCAGCCACAGTGTTCACTGCTGGAGCAGCCCCGCAGCGCAGCCAGCAGCTCGGCAGCCAGCTGCACTGGCTTCTGCTAGAAGCAGCCCTGGGGCCAGCCGCACCAGCCGCTGCTCGGGCAGCCCTGGGCAGCTGGCATCCTGCCTCTCCAAGCAGCGGCCCTCTGCTTCCCTCCCTCGCCCCACAGCAGTGGCTCCCACGGGTGCCTCCCCCACAGCAGATTTAGTCAGGGCTATTTATAGTGTAAGTCGTGAATAAGTCACTGGCCATGAATTTTTGTTTATTGTTTGTGACCTGTCCATGACTTTTCCTAAAAATAGCCGTGACTAAATCGTAGCCTTAATCATGGCCCATGTTAATTAATTTGCTTTGGTAGTAATATTTTTTTCCTAAGATGATCAGAAACAACAAGGGTAAAGCTAAATTTGAAAATGTACAATGATTATTATTGGAATTCGTGGTAACTTCATTTTCAATGTTGCTGCTTCTGCCATTAGTCTCCAAGGAAATAATTACCTTCAAATGAACTGGTTAGGCAAAAATAACATGTGACCAAAGTCAAAAGAAGAACTGTTGTTTAAATATATCAGATTGCTCCTGTTACTGCAACTAGCAAAAGGGACATCAATAATTAATGATCCAATTACTAGGTTACAGAAGTTTATATTGAGGTGTCAAAGTGATGAACTTTGGCACTGAACCTTTCTGCTGCCACTCCAGTTTACTGAAACAGCAGATGCATTGCAGAGTGTGTGGTATGTGTGCTGCCAGGGATTAATATTGCTTTGGAGTTACTGCTGTGATGTGTTTTCTGCCTCTCAAACCACACCATTTCAACAGTGAGCCTAGTTTGTGGAAACTGCCATTATAACCACATTTTGATAATCAGGCAGCTCATGTTAATTAAACATTATATTTGTTTAGGCCGCTAGGAAGGCTATTGTTAATATTCTGTATGTGTAATGTTAAACAGCCTTACAGAGAAAAGAATAGCTGTGATTTATAGTTGAATGCTGTATTTTTCCTGTAATTAATCACTTCCCCTTAGACAGATGATTATACCATTGTGTCTGTATTTCCATCCTACTTCTTAGGTAGAACTTTAAACTTGCCCCTGGCTTTCTGTATAATGCAGATCACAAATTATAGACAGGAAAATAATAAGTCAACTTAGATCCTAGGCAGTACATTGCTATTCAGTTTACTTAGTAGTTAAAACATGCACAATGTTTTATTTCTAAGTTTATTTTATATTTCTATAATAATAAAATTTGTGTTTTCTAATCAATAATTAAGACATTCGGAGCAAATTTAGGGTCCTATTATGCGGCCACTCTCAGCACGAGGAACTCTCACTGAGTTCATTGGGAATACTATGCCCAAAGCTGTAGAACTGGGCCCTTTGCCAGTTTGTTGAGATCTCCATCCAGTAACTGGCCTCACACCATTATCACTACATCCAAGGCTAAAAGTATAGGCCCTTTCTAATCCCTAAGCAGCAAACAACGGAGCCAGCAATGGCTGAGATGAGCTGGTAGCCTCATGTTGGTTCTAGTATTTTATATGAGAAATTGTGCAAAGAGATTGTTTCACTTTTGAAATTTATTAACATTCATATTGATTATTTGTAAAAGTATATTTTACCATAGTTCTTTAGTGCATTAATCTGCTAGAAATGCGAATACCTTTTAATTTGTTAGTTGGTTACCTCATGCTGGCAACCAAGCCAGGAGATCAATGTTATGTTCTCAATTCCAGTTTTGGGGTGCAAAATATCACTGAGCTTGACTAGAACAAGGGTAGAGGGGGAAACCAGGTTTGATCAATAAAACAACTAGCTGATCTTCTATCACATTGTATAGGCAGGCTGTTATGTTCAGATGGGAATTGATTCTAGATGACGGTGTTCTTACAGTAGCAGACATCTTCATGTTAGCAGTGTCACCTTTCATGAGAATTGTTTCTATAGGACTTCAGGAATATATATATACAATGCCCTTATGAATTAATACTTTTTAAAGTAGGTCAACATTTTATTTTCACTGCTGATAGTAAGTCTGATCTTTACCATTTCACCTCTGTTCATGATTGATTCATTCTGTGGGTTGAAAAGGAATATTTGAACATCAAGTAATTTTATCTAAAAATTATGTAAGGAAAACAAATCAAATTATCAGAATTGATAACCGGGATAACAACAGCTAAATAAATGGAATTGTTAACGAACTGTTTCTCATATGGCTAGTTCAGGGGAAACCAGAATAAAAAGATGGAATGATTGATACAGGCTGGTCATGAGACTATATCAATGGATGTGACTCCCACTATTTTAGTCATAGTGGTTCTTTTAATGCATGACATGATGCCTCAAAATCAACAATTGAATTCGACTTTGAAATAAAGAAAATGTTTATTCAAGTAACTACAATAACGAGAAAAAACGAATACACAAAATAATCAATAATGAGTATGCAAATGAATACAATGAAAGGTAAATAAATGAGTAATTCCCTACAGTAACTTAGCAGTAAATACTGACTTTTAAAACTTCCTATGCTTTAAAGCAAATTGGGATTTATCTCAGCCTTCCTTTTCTTGTTCAGGGAGTTTTCTGGTGTTGTGATGGTATCTGCTTGGTATCTATGATCTTCAGAAAGGCACTTTCTTTCCTAAGGCTGCTTACATTTTCTACTTTGGACCTTTAAATTTCCAATATCTAGATTCTTCTCTGTAAATGAGATTTAGATAAAAGAATCTCTGTCTTGGAAGAACAAAGTCACTGAAAATGGCTTATATGAATAGAACACCTTTTCTTGGGTCAGGACTGGGACGCCTCAGAGTTTGGAACCTTAGGACCTGAAATGAAGTTTTGATTTTTTAGGTGTAGGAAATCTGATATCTTATTGGAGAGAGAATAGTGAGTTGTGATTTTGCAACACTTTTATGGGTTGTCTCTTCATTCAGTTGTATTGAGGGACTAGACTGACTCCAAAAAAGGAAGTTTTGATGCCTCTAACATCTTCCTGTTGGGCAGTCCAAGTTTTTGGTATGGATGCAGATGTTGTTGCAGGATGTAAATTTACCAACTGCACAGGTCAAAGTGTCATTGCACATTTCCTATCCATCCAATAGGTGGCATCCAAGCTTTAAAAAGTTCACCATTCCAAGGGTTTTCAAACTTCTTGGAATTCCTTAATTTCTTCTTAGCTTTGGTAATTAAAATATACACTAACAGAGTTGTTTAAAAGTCTTTTAGCTCAATTTTCTGTTGCTAGTTCCTGAGCTATTTAACAACAGGATAAAAGTTTTCACATGCTTTATTATCAGTAGGTAATTATCTTCTGAGAGTTTTACTTAATTTCAAGGTTTAAAACTTTATTCTTCTTTCTTCTTACACTTAATTTGTGGAGAGATCCTCTCTTCTTTCTCTTAAGAGGAACTTAAGAGTTTTCCCTTATTTGATTCAAATTTTAAACAACTTCCAGTTTAATTATAAAATCAATCTTTTAATTCCAAATAGTTGGAATATTCTATTTTATGTTAAGCATTGTCCTAGATATTTCAAAACAGTAGTGACACAAGAGTGCTAATTCTTACTAATACCGTATCCTAATATAACTTCACACTTGCTACTCTTGATCTTTATACAACATTTCTAGATTTACTAATATATGAGCATACACAATAATTTTATACACCAACATCTTTAAGTGTTTTTAGTAAAAACATCTTCTCATATGTAAATGAATTTATCCAGCTATATATTCCCATGAATACCTACTCTATTACAAAAAGCCTTTGTTTGAAGACCTTGATTTTTAACAGAAATGTTATAAAATGTGTTTTGGCTTTAAGGTTTTATTTGTTCTCTGGATGACTAAAACGTCGATTGTGCAATTTTCTGAATGTTATGAATTAGGGACTGTTGTGAGATTACTTCTTAAATTAATGCATTACTCTGCACGTTGCGAAGATGTGCATTAATGGTTGTGATGAAACCATAGTGCCAAATTTGTTCAAAGATAAGAAATTTTCCACAAACAATTTTGAAGATGTTTATTTTGGATACACTCAGGTTTATGGTCTCACTTTCCTGGCTAAACTTTAATTGTACAGCTTCTTTATGTGGGACCTTGATCCTTTTAGCAAGGATGTATTGCTTGCAATGACACAGAGAAAACAAATTGCAGCATCATTTGTGTAGGCTTCTGTGTCACTACTAGGAAATTAATTGAAACATCTGTTTTGATATTAACTATATTTTGAGACCTTTTAGTGTATTATGTCTTATTTCTGACTTTATTAAGATTTTAGCAAATGTGGGCTTATTCAAAGTGTTAAATATAAATCTAAATGAAGAAAAGGAGGGAGAAGGGGTAGAAGGAATGTGTGGGGAAGCTGAGAGGTCTTTGTTTATTTCTTCCCTTATAGCCATATATTTCCTCTTGAAGGTAACAAGATAACAGTCATATAGTTAGAAAGGACAGTTAGCTCAGAATGCACGAAAAAGAAAATGAAACTGTTTAAAGCATCTCAGGGTTCAATTGAAGGTACCGTGGTCTGCAATCAGGCCTTTGTGAGAGTTTAATACAAGTATATATGATTCTAGTGCGAACTATTTCATTGTATCATTACCTTATAACTTCTAAGTAAAAATATCAAAATTTCATATTCAGGGGCCAAAAATCAGACCTGTTAGGCACCACAGCTGCAGTAGTAGAATTAGTCCAACTATGTTTTTAGTATAATTCACAACCTGGCCTTAAAATGTTCTGGTTTTGCATCTGATGTCATATGTTATAAAGGAGACACAGTCCATTCCCTCACTCATTTTGCTGATCCTCTACTATATGGGGCTTTTGACTTTAAGTTTCATTTACATTTGGGATGCACTGGTTCAGTGTGGTTTAGGATTTTTTTAACTAATTAGCATTCATTTTAACACAGTAAAAACTTGGAACTAGACAAATAGCCAATGGGAGGCTACTGTACATTTGATGTGTATACTCAAAGCCTATTAATATTAATATGAGATGTGTGTGTGTGTGTTATAGGAAAGTAGGTCCCATGTTTATTTGCATTGGCTCTGACTATTGTAATAGCTTATAATTCACTAATAGGAGAAAAGATTGGTATAGTTTAGCTACAAATGTGCAAGTCAGTTTCAAACTAGGTGAATTTCACTTGCATCCGACTTCAATAGGCACAAATGACTAAAAGAACAACAGAAGCATAGTAGTACTAAGTATTGAGTGCTGGAAAAGGTAGTCTCGAGGTTTCCATTAGCTTCTCCAGTTACACCGAGCATCTCAGAGCAAACAGTACAAATGGCTAGCTCAACTGTTGCTATCCAGAATTTTCCTAAAGCTAATTGTTTCTTCCTCAGTTTAATCAGGACTCCACTGTGGGCACAGAAAATTGCTAATAAATATGAGACATCAAAGAGGAAAATAAGTGATATGCAACACACACGATCCATTCTCAGCCTCTCAGACCAAATCTAACAGCTCTACAACCCTCCCTTACCCTCTACCATAATTAATGATGAATATATCTCTGTAGTCAAAGAGTCTATGATGCAAGTATGCCCTTAGGGTCCAAAACAGCACTCTTCAATGGGTGCATTATTCTCCATCCTTTCCTGATGCCAATATCTTTGTTGGTAGCCAAGGAGTTCATGCTGGCTAGAGTACAGCTGGTGAATCCCTTCTTTGTCAATTCCAAGTCTATAAAGACCCATCATTAACATTTTATTTTTCAATTTTCAGATATGCCCATCACAATTTTCTGGGTACATATAGGGATCCAAATGACGCAAAAATTAAAGCTGCACAAAACATTCAGTACATTATCTAACATATAAACTTACCCTTCTCAGTCTTTCAGACAAATATCTGAACAAACAGATTAACTTTGCATCATGTCTTGTTTGTTAATATACTTCCTTACCTTTGATCTTAGTTCCTCCAGTGCTACTAACACATCTGGCTATCCACTTCTTCCATTGATTACTGTCGTTCGCTAATTGTGGTACTTCTTTCCAGGTGTTGCCAACACATTCAGTGTCCTCTGTCACTATCTTCTGCTGGTTCTTCCTTGGCCTTCCTTGCTTCCTCTTTCCTCCTTTTGGTACTCAATGTAATGCTTGCTTAGCATGTTTTCAATCTTCCATACAGTGTACATGTCCCAAACACCTAAGGCTTCTTTCTTTTATGACATTTTCCAACATGTCCTGCTCTATCTGTTCCTTTCCTCTCACATTTACTGGTTTCTTTCCATGAAATGTGTAATATCTTCCTCAGCCATTTTTGATGGGCAGCCTCTAATCTTTTTTTGTTAGCCACTATCATCAGCCACTGTCATAGTTCAGTATTATCAAGTAGGGGTGATAATCCCAAAGCAGAGAACCTCTCACTGAAAATGCTAGTGGCCATCATCTGTGGAAGAGCAGATCAACCAGTCCCAGTTGTCATGACTGTGACTAGGGAGAACCCAAACACACATGTAGAATTGCATGTGAAAGCAAACAGGAAGCCAGTGCAATCCACTGAACATTGGTGTAATGGGCTTCCTTTACCAACCCCAATAATTTCAGCTTCCACATTCTGCACCAACTGAAACCTCTAGGTGTCTGGGGTAGCCTCATGAAGAACACTCTATGCATATAAAACTGCAGGAAAGTTTGCATCTGATTGAAATGGTTAATAGCTTTTGGCTGCCAAACCCACCAGGGAATCAGAACAATCCATCTGAATTTCTCTGTGGACTTTATAAAGATTAGTTAGTTAATTTAGCCTTGCATCACCCCAGGGAGATTGGTAGGTGGGGTATACATAGTAATTTAACATTAATCATATATTCCCATTTCTCAAATATTTCAGATGTTTCTCACAAATGTATATGAAAATCCAGTTATGAAGTTTCTTTTCAGCCCTCAAGAAACTAGCTAATTCCAAGTAGATGACATCAGAGAGTGTTAACTTTTTTTTTTTGGGGGGGGGGGGGAGCACTGTGATGTGTAGAAAGTAGCTGCTGAGATAAAGGCTGGATATGGGACAGGGTCTTTGATGGTCTTCCTTTCTACCAGAAATATTCTTTCACTGCACTCCCAATATTACTTGTTTCACACAGCTTGCAATTCCTGGTCCTTTCCTAGGCCAGGCAGTATTAAGAGGAGGCTGGAATTGCATTAGGTGAAGCTAAGGGCTTGGAAGAACTAGCATGGAAGCCAACCATGAGGAAACTGGGATGGTAGTATAGGTGGCAGGAAAGATGTGTGAGGCTGTGAGCCCAAATATGTGCGTGAGTTCCAAGTGCTAGATGGGGGCAGAAGAGAAAAAGAGTGTGCTCAAGAGAGGAAGAAAAAAAGGAGAAGGAGAAGGCTGGGCCTCCTACATGGGTTGGAGAAGAGAGAAAGAAAGGAAGTACTAAAGACAAATTGTTTTCCATAACTTAGTACTGAACACTTAAATGTGTAGTTCCTGAGGAGCTAGCGAACAGGAGCAGCAAACAGAGGAGTTTTGCGAGGAAGTTCTCCATGTGAAGGAGGAGTGACTATGTGACTCCTTGAGATGGGTTTATTGTTTGTTACTTTGTTTGTTTGTTGTGTGCTTGCTGCTTGCTGTATGCCAGCTTTACTGAAGTTTATAGTGTGGTCTGTTTGGGGGGGGCTGTGCGCTGAAAACATCTGCTCAATGTGCAGCGGCAGTCAAAAAAGCTATCAGAATGTTAGGAACCATTAGGAAAGGGATAGATAATAGGACGGAAAATATCATAACGCCACTATATAAATTCATGGTATGCCCACACCTTGAACACTGTGTGCAGTTCTGGTCGCTTCATGTTAAAAAGATATATTAGAATTGGAAAAGATACAGAGAAGGACAACAAAAATGTTAGGGGTATGAAACAGCTTCTGTAGGAGAGATTAAAAAGACTGGGATTGTTCAGCTTGGAAGAGAGACGACTAAGGGGAGATATGATAGAGGTCTATAAAATCACGAGTGGAGAAAGTGAATAATGAACTGTTATTTACCCCTTCACAAAACAAGAACCAATGAAGTTCATAGACAGCAGGTTTAAAACAAACAAATGGACATAGTTCTTCACATCATGCACAGTCAACCTGTGGAACTCATTGCCAGGGGATGTTGTGAAGGGCAAAAGTATAACTGGGTTAAAAAAGAATTAGATAAGTTCATGGAGGATAGGTTCATCAATGCGTTTTAGCCCAGATGTTCAGGGATACACCCCATGCTGTGCTGTGAGTGTCCCTAAGCCTCTGACTGCCAGATGCTGGGACTGGACTGCAGGGGATGGATCACTTGATAATTGTCCTGTTCTGTTAATTTCCTCTGAAGCATCTGGCATTGACAACTGTCAGAAGACAGGATACTGGGCTAGGTGGACCATTGGCCTGATCGAGCATGGGCATTTTTATGTTCTCCTACTGTGCCTAAAGTTTCAGCAGATTTCCATTTAATCTTTTAATCTAGACAAGTCATTTGAAAATATGTATAAATCAATCACAAAAAACTTGCAGTTGAACCAAATATAAAGT
Source organism: Trachemys scripta elegans (assembly GCF_013100865.1). Lineage (NCBI taxonomy): Eukaryota > Metazoa > Chordata > Testudines > Emydidae > Trachemys > Trachemys scripta. The sequence continues at coordinate 248,204,040 of NC_048299.1, forward strand.
GTACAAGGTAACTTGATTACCTCATACAAAATGCCTGATTGCCTCCTGTGCCTTCCTGACAATAACTGCTTTTTCTCTTAAAATGAAAAACAAACAGACATAAAACCATACAACCATCTTTCTGTAAAGATACTCCCTTATTGTCCTTACTTTGAAGAAGCCCTCCTCTTTTGAACTCCAGCCCATTGGCTCAAATAACTATCAACATTCAATTGTGAGTGGACATCCAGTCACACAAAATGTGGTTGCCATATTGATGTGCTTTCCCTCCTTCCCTTTCTCTAATAAAGGCTTTTATCAAAATGTACAAGATTGATGGCTTGAGCTTGGTTGTGGGAATGTGTATGTAAATGTAATTTTTACAAATGTATTTCCTACTGTTTTAACCCTCCTGGGGAACCACACTTAAGAAAGCAGTTTTATTAGGTCATGTTTGAACTCTGAACAATGATGCTGAGAATCCCTAATTGAAAGAGAGAGCATGGCTAATGTGAACATTCAGGATAAAACCCTTTTACTGTACTGGAGGGTCATCCTTTAAGGTTGAGCTGAATTAGTAGAGTAGTGTGTGGAAACATTTGGCTTGAGGATAAACTAAGGATCTCATTTACTTATATTTTTCTTCCTCAAGCAACCACCTATTCTTTTTAAATTCATAAAGATTATCACATGTAAATCAAGACTTTTTAAAATTCTTACCATGACATGAAAAATCCATCAGAAAACAAAACTCGGACATCATAGGTACTGTTGGGTAACCTTTTCATAAACATTTAAACCATGAGTTAACTTCTCTACCCTAGCTCAGAGTTTGCCTGTGTTTTCATTATAAACCTTGTTTTCCAGGGGTTTCTAACAACCATAAAATATTCTTCTTGACAGAAACTTGGCAGTAAATTTTGAGCTTGAGAGAAAATCCATAATTTGTTTGTCTTTTGCTATATTTGATTTAACTTGGTTTGATCATTTTTGATTTGTAGAAGGGCAAACAAGAAAAAGAAGAAGAAAAAAGCGTTGCCAGGTCAGATAGACCTCAATCCTATTTCCCGGAAGTCACTGCAAGTTTTGTCACTGGCTTCAGTGAAAGCAGCTATTGACCCTATTTTTATTTGCACTCCTATAGTTTAAAAACAGCCTCATGTGAAAAGGTAACAATAGGTAAAGTATTTTTTCATTATGGCTGAGATTTTCATAGGAGCCTACTTAAAAGGGAGTTGAGTGCCTAACTTCCTCAGTCTCCTTTGACATCCCAGCCTGTGTAGACTATTTGATTTTGGGCGCTTAACTGCTGTTCCTTAAGATTTTAGCAGGAATATACTCTATACTATGCTTATAGTATAGTATTCGTGCATTTTGGTTAAGCATAGTACATGGTGTGTGAAGCATAGTACATGGTGTGTGTGACATTAAAGATTACAGCTTTTCACCATTATGGAGGAATGGATACTCTGCAGCCTTTCAACTTTAATTGCTTGAGGATTTTGGGGTATCTTCAGGATTTGGAGACCATACCCCACTACTCTTCATAGCCTACTTATGCTCTCCTCCCCTTAGAGAGAAGCACACATTGAAAATGTATGAGGTGAACTTGTAGAGAAACACTTGTGGAATGACAGTGAGAAAAATCAAGAGACAGTGCTTTTGGGTAGAGTGCTGATTGGAAAGAGACTTGGAACTGTGAGCAGAAAAACTGTCTCCTGCTGTTTGATTCCTACTCTGTTCAGGAAAGCAAGACTTCATGTACATTCTTTGTATGTAAATAGGATTGCTTCAAATAAATACCTGATTCCATTCTAATCAATTTCTTCTTCTAATGGAAACAACCCACAAGTATTCCAGAGTTGGCTAACCAGTCGGGCCAAAAGGGTAAAAGTATATCACAGTCATTACTTAATGCCTCACTTGAAGGTCTTCAGATACCACAGTCTGGGTGATATACACATCTCAATAGAATTTAATATGTTGTGGAAATAGCTAATAATTATAATACCTCACTGTTGAAATGTCATTTTGATACAAATCTGCTCTTATAAAAGACTATTAAAATGTATAGCATTCTGTATGAGGAAATTAAACAAGAGTTTTCACCCAGTGAAATATTTTTTTTCTCAACGGTAGTTTGTTAATGGGCAAACCAAAAAAAGATTGGAGTGTGGTTTGGATAAGAATATTCTGAAAATGAGATGTATCTCCTAGGAGACTATTTCAATGGGCAAACATTGTAGAATCAAACTTTAAAATAAAAAAAATTGGAAGCTTATCTGAATCACATCTGAAAATCTTTCCAGAGGATGCTTTTTTTTGAGACTTTCACTACTTTTAGCTTCCTGTTGTGGTGGAAATTTATTTTTTTTTTCTTTTGCTATTCTAGAAGCTCTAGTTCTGGCCAAAACTCAGAGGGGAAAAATATAACATGGGGAATAATACACTGAAACAATTTATAACCTCCATGGTTTCCACTGAAAAGAACATTGGATAAATCATAGATTTGCTTATTTTTTCCAAACTGATTTCTTCTACTCTTCATGTACATATGTAGCTCATGCTGGCATTATTAGGAACTGAATTTGCATATCAATGAGATGATTAACCTCCTCCCCCATTCCCAATCCTGAACTTATTTACTTTAAAGTTTGAGTATTACGATAATGATACTAACTAACATTGTATTGTACTTAATAATATACTAGTTGATTTGGGGAATTAGTGTGAAAGCTTGCTATACAGTTTTACATAACAAAAAGTTTGGTACAGAAGCATATAATTTATCTAATAGTCTGACATTTTTCCCTGACTCATTTCTGCTGGGTACTGAACTTAGCTATGAAATGCACTTAGTCTCAGTAATAAGAGCCTGCTATTAGGGCAGAGAAGTTTCTAAGCAAAGACCAGTAATGGTACTCTCCACTAGTCAGAATTGACAATTGAACATATTTTGTCTTAATATACAAAGATTTGTGATATACAAGACTTTTCTGTAGGAAGCAAAGAATTATGTATTTTCATGCATTATTCTTAATTTCAAGATTTCACACATCATAAATGCACTCAATATTTTAATGTTTAATATGCAAAATATATATGCTTAGTCATTTCATTGAAGTTATTCATTGCATCTCAAAATACTATAGGTGTACAAGGCAATAAATGTCTCCCATGACAATGGGCAATTATTCTCTTTGTAGGCAGGCGATTTGTCCACTTGTAAGCCAGACAGTCCTGTTTTGGTAAGATTTTTCCTTGTCCAGTACCAGACTTGGTTTTGTCTGGTATCAGAGCACTCTGCTTTGCCCCCACTGCCCTCATCTCACATACATGGTGTGTGTGCGAGGTCATGGCAGCAGGGGGAGGCATGCTCTGCAAAATGGCGTCCTCTATGCAGCATGACCTCACATGTACTGTGCATGAAAGGCCATGCCAGAGGGGCAGGATTGAGGTTGGGGTCGTGCTGTTCTGGCAGTACCTGCCATGTCTGGTATTCTTGGGATGCATTAACAACCACCCAATTGCTATGTAGTCTGACACTACTAGTGGGGATATTATTAGTTTATTATTAGGACCATTCTGTGCAATGGCAGGACTAGGTAGACCTAAAACATCCCTGACAGGTGTTTGGCCATCCTATTTTTCAAAACCTCCAATGATGGGGATTACACAACCTTTCTTAGAAGCCTATTCCAGATCTTAACTACCTTTATAGTTGGAAAGTTTTTTCTAATATCTAACCTGGCTGCAGATTGAGCCCATTATTTCTTGTCCTACCATCACTGGACACAGAGAACAATTAATCATCGTCCTCTTTATAACAACATTTACATATTTGAAGACTGTTATCAGGTCACCTACTGAGTCTTCTTTTCTCATGACTTACTGTGTTCTGTTTACTTACCCTTTCCTCTTAAGTCAGATTTTCTAAACCTTTTATCATTTTTATTACTCTCCTCTGGACTCTCTCCAATTTGTCTACATCTTTCCTAAAATGCGGCACCCAGAATTGGACACAGTACTTCATCTGAGATCTCACTAGTGCCAAATGAAGGAGGACTGTTACCTCCTGCGTCTTATATACAAAACCCCTGTTAAGATACCCCAAAATGACATTAGCCTTTTTTTCAGCTGTGTCACATTGTTTCAGCAGTACTATCACCTCAGTAGTTTTTCCCCATTTTGTAGCTGTGTGTTTGATTTTTCCTTCCTAAGTGAAATGCTTTGCACTTATCTTTATTGAATTTCATCTTGTTGAATTCAGACCAATTCTCTACTTTGTGAAGGTCATTTTGAATTCTAATCCTGCCCTCTGAGGTGCTTGCAATTCCCCTCCTCCCCCAGCGTGGTGTCATCTGCAAATTTCATAAGCATACTCTCTACTCCATTATCCAATTCATTAATTAAAATATTGAACAGTACTGGACCCAGAGCTGACCCCTGTGGGACCTCACTAGATCATCCTCCCAGTTTGTCAGCGAACCATTGAAACTATTCTTTGAATATGGTCTTTCAACCAGTTGTGTACCCACTTTATAGTAATTTAATCTAGACCACATTTCCCTAGTTTGTTTATAAGAATGTCACTGGGGACTGTGTCAAAAAATCTTACTAAAATCAAGGTATATCACGTCTACTGCTTCCCCCCATCCACTAGACTAGTAACCCTAGCAAAGAAGGAAATTAGGTTCATTTGGCATGATTGTTCTTGACAAATCCATGTTGGTTATTCCTTATAATCCTATTATCCTCCAGATTCTCTACAAATTGTTTAATAATTTGTTTCAGTATCTTTCCAGGTATTGAAGTCAGGCTAACTGTTGTATGATTCCCCAGGTTGTCTTTGTTCCCCCTTTTAAAGATAGGTACTATGGTTGCTTTTCTCCAGTCTTTTGGGACATCACCCATCCTCCAGGAATTCTCAAAGATAGTTGATAAAGGTTGTGGGAATGCTTCAACTAGTTCCTTAATGCAGTGTTCCTTAAGTACCCTAGGATGAATTTCATTGGGTCCCACTGACTTGAATACATCTAACTTATCTAAATCTTCTTTAACTTGTTCTTTCACTATTTTGTCTTGCTTTCCTTCCCTCTTGTTGTTTACAGTAATCGTGTTGAGTATCTGGTCACCATTGACCTTTTTAGTGAAGACTGAAGCAAAATAGGCATTAAACACCTCAGCTTTATTGATGTCATCATTTATTAGCTCTCCTTCCTCACTAAGTAGAGGACCTACATCTACATCTTTCTCTGTTAAAAGAAACTCTTCTTATTGCCTTTTGTGTGCCTTGCTAACTGTAACTCATTTTATGCCGTTGCCTCTCTGATTTTATTCCTATGTGCTTGAGCTGCTATGTTGTACTCCATAGCAATTTGTCCATGTTTCCACTTTTGGTGGCTTTCTTTTTGATTTTCAGGTCATTAAAGAGCTCCTGCTGGAGCCATATTGGTCTTTTACTATTCTTCCTATGATCGATGACCATGGCTTTGAAGAAGTCCTTTCATAGTAGGGTCTAATCCTGTTTTCAGTGAAATCAAGCAAAACTCCTATTGATTTGAATAGGCTCAGCAGGCTCAGACCTTTAAATAATAATTATTTAGAATATGTAAACTTCTAGATACTTTCATGAGATTTGTTTTCAACATTAGTTAAATGTTATGAAATCAAAGGAAACTTCATATGCTAAAATATGTCAACATAACATCAAGGGTCAAGCTTAATGTGCAACTCACCTCTGAATAGTGACTTTAAAAATAGCACCCACATATTCAATAGTCCTGTTGCTTTAAGTGCAGTTTAACTCTGACCTTAGCCATGGGTCCATCATTAGTATCTCCGTAATTTATGTGTTAAACGGAGCTTAGCTGGACTTTCAAATTCCAGGTTAAGTCTGTGAGGTTGGCAGTTATATCAGAACCCTCCCCTGCAATCTTTCTTATTTGTAATCTGAGCAGATATGATTGGGAATCATTGAGGATCTTAAACATGACCAGAAATACAAGTAGAACTGATTAAGACTTTTTTCCAGAGAACCTCAGAATAATGGGGGATCTTATACACTATATGGACTAAATAATGTATAGACAGAGTTAAGGAGAGATTTTCATATTTTCCCCCTGAATTTTGTCCCATTGGGATCTTAAAACCAACCCTTAACATTATTTCAGTGCCATTTTTATGTATACATAAAGAGGTTTTTTTTTTAATTTGAAGACGTTTGCAGGGCTAAGGTATTGATACTGAAGAGTGTAGATACATTTCAAGTTTCTGTTTTTCATGCAGTGTTTATTGTATATTAGGGAGCTGTACGTTTTATTGCTTGTGCAGGCTGAGCTTGTTGCACATGCCAGATGCTCCTTGCATTCCTCCATTCCACTATATGAGCTCCCTGTGTGCCAGCTTCCCATCCCCTCCTTTTCAGGGTCTCCCTGCCAGGCTTCCCAATCTTTTATCTGCCAGATTCTCTGTGTACTCCCCAACTCCCATAATAGGTTCCCCCATTCTTTCCCTAAACCAGCTGCATTTTATGCACCTCCTTTCCCATTTCTTCCCATGTCCTCTATTCCCCTCCATGACAAGAACTCTGTCTTCCCCATTCCTTCCTCTTGCCAAACCATGAATAAGCTTTGTGTAGGGTAGTTAGTTCTGTGGGGTCTGTATCTGTGCATCCCATATGCAAGATGTGTTGGTCAGCGGATCAGAGTGATATCAGACTCACTACTCATACTCTTTCCTGTCACCTGATGTGAACTATCCCAAACTTCTCTGAGCTGTTTCAATAGCACACATTGAGCCCCCACAGAGCAATGGTCTGAGTATAAGGCAGATACAGGTGAGGAGTCTTAGGGACCTATACCATGGATTCCAGAACCACATGGGTTCTGTTGCCTATTGGACCCTACACTTGCAGTTAGATGCAGGAGGCAGGAGTTAGCCTTGAATAAGAAAATAAATATAAAATAAAAATTTTCACATATAGTAACATGATATTTATGGTTCTAAAGTATAAGGAAAATGTTATAAGGCCAAAAGACTTAGGTATATTCTACAATTTACAAAACCTAGATAAATGGGAAAATATTTATATAGCACATAGTCATGTATTATCACTCATTTTTATTGACATTAGCATTAATCCTTTGGAACAACTGTTCAAAAGTATGAGTCTCTCTCAGTTTATCTAAGAAATCAACTTTCTGGGGGGAGGGATAGCTCATTGGCCTGCTAAACCCAGGCTTGTGAGTTCAAACCTTGAGGGGGCCACTTAGGGATCTGGGGCAAAATCAGTACTTGGTCCTGCTAGTGAAGGCCGGGGGCTGGACTCAATGACCTTTCAAGTTCCCTTCCAGTTCTAGGAGATAGGATATTTCCATTTATTAAAAAAAAAATTAATTACATTTATATTGTATGAAAATATTTTAAAAGTTTGTTATGTATCAAAATACAGCCCATTGAGTCCATGTTTTGAGATAACAATACAATAGCAATAATTTTGCCCGCATTAATTCATGAATGTTAAATTTTTCTATAAATTTTATGCAAAGTTAATATCAATCAATTCTGAGTATTTCGTACCTTTTATTTTTCTTAATGATCTATCATCTCTTGACAGGTGTTTCAACATTCTGAAGCTTATTACAATAAAGTGAGATATAGAATTTCACTGTTTTGATGTTTTGTTATAGCTGTGTAGAGATAAATCATTTTGATCTGAAAAAGGCAAGAAGGCCCTTCCAACAAGACAAACCCATTATTAGGTCAATACTGACAAAGATGATGCAAGTTACACTTAGTGTTGTCAATGTCCAGAAAGTTTTGAATGTGTACACAATAAGTTGTTGAATCTTTTTGTGATATTTATAGGTATTTTCATAAGAATTTCAAAGAACTGTTAATGGTATAGTCTTTATATGTTACATATATTGAATATGTACACACACACACACACACACAGTTTTCCACATTCTGTGTATTCCATTGTTTTAGAGTCTCAACTTTCTCTTGAAAACATTATAGCAAGTGTTACAGACAAAGGTTATGAATCAGGCAGGATAACCACAATTTTTTTAAAGTTTATTATATCTGTGTCTGTCCTTTCTTTCGCTTTTCCTTTACTTGCACTATCTTGTCTGTCTGATTCTCACAGGAGACATGGATTACAACTGGGTGGACCATACGTCTTGGCATAGCAGTGAGGCATCCCCAATGTCTTTGGTGAGACATGTGGAGCCTTACCATTCAGTTTACTTTATCATTTCACTTTTCCTTTGTTTTATTTATACCTTTGCACGTTTTCTTTTTTGTATCCCTTTTTTTTATCCCACACTTGTAGGGGACAGTCAAAGGGGAAAAAGAAAAACTAGTGAGCAGGCAGTTTTGTCGGATTCTAACACCTTATCTGAGAGACAAAAGAAAATGGTGTGCTTTGGCGGCCACTCTTTGGAAGAGGACTTGGAATGGTCTGAGCCTCAAGTTAAAGACTCTGGGGTAGATACGTGTAGTAGCACAACTCTAAATGAGGAGCATAGCCATAGCGAGAAGGTACTGAGATTGTGGAGCCTGCATTTTAAACTTCTCATTTGGTCTTCGTTTGCTCTGTGTCGTTCATTAAAACAGTGCATTTAATAAAAAGACAGGGGAGGGGGGGTTAGAGACAATGTAGCATTTCTTAAGGTGCAGAAAAGAAAAACAAAAACAAAAATTCCTGCTTGCTTTGTCACTTTTACTATTTGGTAGCATAAGAAAAAAATGTTCAGGCACAAAGGAATGTTTGGTCTTATGGTCGCATGATAGTACTTGATGATGTTACCTTCAACTATAAAGTAATTAACAATGAGGATTCTGTTGGATTGGCTTAATATGATTTCCTGCATATGTGCTCCTGGGGCTAAAATTAAATTAATAGTTTAAATCCCAGGTAAAAAAAAGGGAGAAAAATTGGTCCATTTGCACAGAAAAGTTGTTTTTCTTTTTTCCCTTTCACTGTCATGTTTGTTCTTTTGTTTTGTTGTCATGCCATTTTTGTGGAGTATTGTGTAGTATTAGAGTCTTTGCCATCTGCTTTGATATTTGTTAGTATTGCCTTTCGTTTGGTGGGGATTGTGATAAATCTTTTTAAAGTTATTAGGTTTAATGGGAGGGGAAATGTCCTGTGCCAGTTAATTTTGCATGGAGAGGAGCATGAAACCAGTGGATAGTTGTGAAAAAGTGCTATGATTACACCAAATAAATGATAAGTTTATTTAGAGTTTTATTCAGCATGTTATAATAATATACAATAATAATATGTATTTGTGTGTGTATATACACATATGTGTGTGTGTGTGTATACACACACAGTCACACACACACTGTAGTGGGATGATGGAATATTCAAACGTAGCTGTGCTGAATATGTTTAATATGTATGAACTATTAGAAATGATAATGTTATTTCAATAAATACTATATCAGAAAGGGGAGTTACTACTTTATACCTTTACATTCAATTTATCCTTTTGATAATTTTGGAGCACTGAGAATGTAAAGGTGTCTGAAAGGCCTTACATACTCAGAGAGAGGAAAACTGAGATGGTTAGAATGGTGGAAAAGAGAATAAGTCTGAATCTCAATATATCAGGTTTCAGTTTTGAGTTCTACAGTAGAAACTCAGAGTTACAAACACCACAGTTAGGAACTGTGGTCAACCACACACCTAATTTGGAACTGGAAGTATGCAATCAAGCAGAAGCAGAGACAAAAAAAAAAAAAAAAAAAAAAAATCAAATACAGTACAGTACTGTTAAACATAAATGACTAAAAAAATAAAGGGAAAGTTTAAAAATAAATTGACAAGGCAAGGAAACTGTTTCTGTGCTTGTTTCATTTAAATTAAGATGGTTAAAAGCAGAATTTTCTTCTTCATTGTAAAGTTGCAAAGCTGTATTAAATTAAATCAGCTGTAAACTTTTGAAAGAACAACTACGTTTCGTTCAGAGTTACGAAAATTTCAGAGTTATGAACAACCTCCATTCCCAAGGAGTTCGTAACTCTGTGGTTCTACTGTACTTCCTATTCAGTATCAGGGTTATTGTGTTAGACTTCAACATCCATTTTTGTTACAACTCAAATATAATGATCACATATATCATATAATCTAAATATCTATACCTTTCAATCTAGTGTATACAAAAGAGACAAGATGGGTCAGGTAATATCTTCCACTTCTGTTGATGGAAGGGACAAACTTCACACAACTCTTCTTCAGGTCTGGAGAATGAAACTAGAGTTTCCATGCTAAATACAAGGTGGGACAGATTGTTAAGCGTAAGGGTTCAGACAAGTTGTAGGAGACCATTTAAAATGAAATGGGCAATTAGCATCTCTGCACTTGTAGGACAAGGGAAGGTTAGTAGGCATCAGGGTGTGTTGCAAGTTGTTGTAATGGGCCATAAAACCAGTGTCTTTGTTAAGTCCATGGTTTTTAGTGTCCAGCAGAGTTATGAATTTAAGTTTCCAGGCTTGCCTTTTGAAGGTGTTATGCAGGTTTACGTGGAGGATGAGGACTGACGGGTCATATATGGAATGATTGCTTTGTGAAAAGTGTTGACCCACTGGTGATAGGGTGTTTTTCTCTTTTATCATTTTCCTGTTTGAGTTCGTTTGATAGTGTAGTAATTGTCTGGTTTTGTTACCCAGAGTTTTCAGAACCCAAAACAGTGGTAACTTTACTGTTTCTCTCCAGAGGATGTCAGGAATAAATCAATGGGTGCACAGCTCATCCATCTGATAAATAATTGGCACGACAGAGTGCTTTCACCTAATCTTTTATAGTTAAATTCAAACAAAGCACATAACCTACAGTAACTTCTAGTGGGTCACCTATTTTCCTAATTTCAGCAAAACTACTTATTATCTCTTATCATCAAAACATTTCACATAACAATGTGTCGAGACACTTAAAACCGATGTTGCTATTCACTCACTCTCTTCCATACTTATAATCCGTTAACTTTCTGTCCCATCCTTCCATTGTGATAGCAAAGCTGCAAACATGCAGCTGCATGGCCTTGCCTCTCAGGGCCTAAGATTTTCCTAGCTATGTGATGTTTGGTTTTCAGCTTTCAGTAGATGAACATACAGAATTGCTCATTACACTACTGTCCCATCTGGGGTACATGCAGGAATGACAAATTCTTGGATAACACTCCCCTCCTTGCAGATTGTATATCTTTAATATTAAGATCTGCACACACATACACAATGAGTTCAATGGGTTACTATAGACGCCTAGCATAGGCTCAAAGCTCTCAACCGAGACCGAGCAATAATCTTCTTGCTGGCACTCTCAGTTTTCATCCCTGATTCTGCCTCATTATAGACCAGACCTCATGTAGGTTCCCTTGGGGAGTACCCAGGGTTTGCAAAAGCACGGGCTTTGTAACCGATTTATCTTCCTTTGAATCCAGCATATCAGCACCAGGAACAAAACAACCAACACTATTTGAAACACCAAAATCACAATTGGTTGTAAAGCCAGATTAAAAATTCCTGTTGCCATGGGAGACCATCCCAACAATGTCTCCCACCATTTGTGTTCTGAATTTTTGCTAACCTTCTCAATTACATGTTTAATTTCACTGGTAGAATGATGGACTGTTACCATAATCCTACTTGCCTCTTGTTTAGCAGCATGTAAGTAATTCCTCAAAAGGGGATGCTGAAGCAATATCTGTAAAAGAAGTTCATTCCAATGGGTGCAGTTATTATATTTGAATACAATGTGTATTTCACTTTTAATTGGCTATATTTCAACTCAGACACTTGAAATTTAAAATCATATCCTTCAATAGCTACAATATGGCAAAATCATCTATTTTCATGGGGATCATGAGATACATGATACACATAATTAATTACAAGAACTGGGCACTAACTTCTAAGACATATGGAATTACCACCCATATACAAAAGCACAGATTCATTTACAAACGGATTAACAGCATAATGACATTTTCCCTCTATTATTTCTAAACATAATTTCTGTGGCTGTAGGTATTTGTGGTGAATTCAAATCCAATCCCAGATTTTTCTAAGCAGACTCCCAATTGTACTTTCTTCCACCCAGGGCCTCTTTTGTACCCATACCCTATGATCCATGGGCTCCATCACTCTCTGATTAGCATTAAGGCCAGAGACTACAGTGGGGGAAACCTTATCTCTCCTTCTGACACTAGTAAAATAAAAACAGTAATCTCTCAAGAACTTTTATCATATGCAAAATTTACCATTTTCCACCGGGATTATAAATCCCTCTCAGTCTGGATGGAATTTTTCCAAAGAATGCTCCTAATTTCCAATGGGAGTATCCCTCACATACCACCTCAAATCATGTCCTTTACCACATCACTAATTCACATCTGCATTTGCATGCATGCCAGGGCTAAGGAAACATTACTTTGGACGGCACCAGCAGCCTGCAAGAGACGCAGATGATCTTTTTCTTGGGATTGCTCCCATTCCTCTAATAACTGTGCCACCCCATCCTGTGTGGAGCTTAACTGATCTAAGGATTCCCTCAGGGATGTTGCTAAATCCTTTAGGTGTTGCCCCACTGAATTCATTTTATTCACAGCCATTTCCTCCTTTATACTATTAAGAAGCCCTACCCTTGTTCCAAATGCTTCCAGTATGTCCCTTTTTACTCAGTCTTTGAATGGTCTGGGGACATCAAGAAGATTCATCCAATTTTTCCAGCCCTCATATAATGGCTGGAAAAACTTTCCAAAATGGGGTTCTATTACTGAGATATTTGCTAAGATGAGGTCCATAATAACTTTATTCAGCGTGTGGGTTGGATTAATCACCAATTGTTTCTTTACATTGGTTTGAACCACATATGTGCTGATCAAATTAATTATAGGTGGTTCCAGAATTCACACTTCTTTTACTCCATGGGGTCCCTGAACGAGCCATTTTCCTGTCATATTGGGCTTCAAATTAATAACCATTTTATCAAGGCATGATTTAACTTTATTATCCAAACATCCTTTCTTCTTCGGGTGATTGCTCATGTCAATTCCAATTAGGTGTGAGCGCGCCACATGCATGACAGCTGGAAAGATTTTCCCTTAGCAGCACCCTGGGTCGATCCAGGTACCCCCAGAGTCATGCCTTCATGGCACGGAATATAGGGCCCTGCCAACCCGCCAGCACCTCAGTTCCTTCTTGTTATCTCTAGCTTCAGCAAGCCTTCTCTGTCTCTTAGCAGATTTTTCCTGTAAATAGTTTGATATAGTTAGTTTTAGTAGGTGTTAGTTAGTTAGCTCTCTCTAGAAGTTCATCTGGGGGTACTCCCCATCCCCTCCCCTTCTCCTCCATTACTGGGTCATGCCTTGGTCCCCGGGGTTTAAACCCTGCACAGCGTGTGGCAAGTCTATGCCCAGAAGTGACCTCCACACTTCCTGCTTGAAGTGTTTGGGGGAAGCCCACCAAAAGCAAAGCTGCAAATCTGCAGTGGATTTCGCCCTAGGACTCAGAAGGAGATTGACCAGCGCCTCAAGATTCTTCTGATGGAAGCTGCCCTCCATCCCCACTTGGACCCAGGTGCAGCTGAGCCGATGCCGAGCACTTTGAGGAAGGCATGAGTTGGCACCGAGGAAGGAGTTGGCACCGGCAAAATTTCCCACATAGGGTCTCTATGCAGGGCAGTGAATGGCACAGTTCACAATCCCTGGTACCCCACAAGAAGAGGAGACCCGAAAGGGGCCACTTACCCATGCCCAGACTAGTGCAGAAGGAGTCCACTGTTGTGAGGCCCATGTCGGGCCACGTAAGCTTGTCACCGCCGCCTAGGGTTCCATTAACTCCTGCCCCACCATGGGACCAGTCAAGTCTGAGCCCCCAGCACTCCCCTCACCGGGAAAGTTGCGACCACCTGCAATTGTCTTACATGCCAGACACGTTCGAGGTTGCCAGGGACCTCATCACCTTCATGGCACCACCTTCCCCTCCTAGGTGCAACAGGACACCGAGCTCCGTCTCACAGGCACCCGTGAGACCGTCGGTGCCGTCTGGAGGCAAGCCGGCAATGATACCATGCTGATCACCATCCCCTCGGCACCGGTCACCAGTACCTTCCACCAGCGGATGGATAGGGGAGCCACACCAGTCCCCAAGTTCCCGGCACTGCTCCCTGGCACCAGTGGGCACTGCCCCTCTGTGGTCATCCTACAGTGAGTCCTCCCATTTGGAGATGGAATCCTATAGGTTGAGGCGAAGCAGGCTTTCCAGGTCCAGTAGACACAGGCAACAGTTCCATCCAGCACAGTGGCCTCGACAATGGCAGGCTCCAGCCTAGTGGCCTTTCTGGATCTCCTGGGTGTTCCACCAGGGTCAGGGCCAAAGCCAAGGGTCCCATTTGCGGAGATCAGCATCGGTGGCCTCGGCATCGTATGTGCCTTTGGCACCTCACCTGGATCAATACCAACCAAATCACAATCCTGACACTGACCACACCGGTACCGACTGCACCGGCACCAACTGCACTGGCCACATTGGCACTGGCCATGCCAGAAGACCAGGCACTGGTGCCAAGGGCAGAGAGCAGGACCAGCTCCCCACTAGGGCCTTGTCCTCATCTTCACCTGATGAGGTAGTGGCGGGAACTTCGAATGCCTTGCCCTGGAGGTCAGCAAGGTGCTCCAACAGCTGCTGAGAAGAGTGGCACAGAACCTGGGGATCCATGTTGAGGAGGTCACTGAAAAATCGGATCTAATGGTGGACATCCTTGCCCTCGCTGGACCCTCCTGTATTGCCCTGCCACTTATAAAAACTATTCAGGACACCACTAAGACAATGTGGCAGACCCTTGCCTCCTTATCACCGATGGCAAAGAGGATTGAATGAAAGTACTTTGTTCCCTCTAAGGGGTTTGAGCATTTTTATACTCATCTCCCTAGTGGTAGCAGTGGCAAATGAGCAGGAGCACCAAGGGTGCCAGGGCCCATCCCCTAAAAACCGGGAGGATTTTCCTCTTTGGGAGGAAAATTTATTCCACTGGGGGGGGTGGGGGGTGGCTCCAGCTCTGAATTTCTAATCACAAGGCTGTCCTCAGCAAGTACAACTACAACTCATGCGGAGATATGGCAAAGTTCATGGAGCTTCTGCCAGAGGACTCCAGGGCAGCGTTCTCCTCCTTGGTAGAGGAGGGTAAGCTAATTGCAAGGGCTTCGCTCCAGGAAGCCCTTGATGTGGCTGATTCGGCCACCCACACCATGGCCTCTGGGGTAGCCATGAGGAGGATCTCCTGGCTGCAAGTATCAGGGCTCCCATATGAGTTCCAGCAGACCATACAGGACCTCCCTTTTGAGGACTCGGCCCTCTTTTCAGAGAAAACTGTCTCACAGCTTCATAGCCTCAAGGATTCGAGGGCCACCCTCAAGTCCCTTGGCCTGCACACTCCGGCTATGCAATGGAGGCACTTTAAGCCTCAACCCCCCGCTCGTTTCTACCACCCACAAAACAGGCAGGATTTTTCTAAGAGGTGTAACAGGAACAATAGAAAGAGGCCTCCCCCCTCGTCAACCCAGGTCTCTGGGCAGGCGAAACAGTCCTCAGGCCAGAAACAGAACTTTTGAAGGTGTGCCCAGGGGCGACGCACCAGTCCAGACTCTGGATCCATCCCCCCTTACCTTCTCGTGCCGACTGTCCCGTTTTTACCCTGCATGGGCCCGAATTACATCAGATCGCTGGGCACCCCACATGGTAGAAAGGGGATATTCTCTCCAGTTATCCTCCCTCCCCCCCTTCCACCCTCTTTCCCGGTCCCTCTTCAGGAAGTCACATGCTCCTAATGGTGGGAGCAGTGGAAGAGGTTCCTTGGGAGCTGAAGGGCAAGGGTTCTATTCACAGTATTTCCTAATACCGAAAGCCAAAGGTGGCCTCAGGCCCATCCTAGATGTGAGACCTCAACAAGTTCATAAAGAAACTGAAGTTCCGCGTGGTCTCTTTGGCATCCATTATCCCTTCCTTTGGATCTGGTATGCCACCCTCAACTTGGAGGAGGCTTACTTTCATATTTCAGTAATGCCATCCCACAGAAGGTACCTCAGGTTCCTGGTGAACCACAATCATCAGTTCAAAGTCCTTCTGTTTGGCCTGTCAGTGGCTCCTCGGTGTTTACCAAGTGCATGGCAGTTGTGGCTGCATTGTTGCGTAAGCGTCAGGTGCAGGTGTTTCTGTACCTCGACAACTAACTAATCAAGGGCTGCTCCAGGGTGCAAGTAGAGGTGCAAGTGAACTTCATAAGGGCTACTTTCAATGACCTAGGCCTTCTATTGAACATACAGAAGTCAACCCTATCTCCCGTTCAGTGGATAGAGTTCAGAGGGGCGGTATTGGACTCTACAGAGGCAAGAGGGTACCTCCTGGAGTCACGTTTCCGGTCCCTGTGCGACATCATACAAAGTCTCACCAGTTCCCTACCACCACAGCAAGGAATTGCCTAAAGCTTCTGCCCCACATGGCCACTTGTACCTATGTAGTACAGCATGCCAGACTGAGACTCCAACCTCTTCCGGGTGTGGCTGGTGTATCGGCCTATTTGGGATAGTCTAGACAAAACTGTCACTCTGCCTCGACCAGTTCTCAAGTCCCTCCTATGGTGGCTCGACCCTCAAGTGGTGTGTGCAGGTGTCTCCTTCGCCAGGCCACAGCCATCCCTTTTGCTGGTGATGGATGTGTCAGCGATGGGTTGGAGTGACCTCAGGACTCAGGGCCTCTGGTCCCAAGTGGAACTCTCACTTCACATCAGTGTCAGAGAGCTGAGAGCAGTCCATTTAGCGTGCCAGACATTCCAAGCCCATTTGGAAGGGAAATGTGTATTGGTCATGATGGACAGTACAACAGCAATGTTTTATATAGACAGATGGGTGTGCATGCTCCTCTCCCCTGTGCCAAGAAGCCCTCAAACTGTGGGATTTTTGCATAGCTCACTCAATACATCTGGAGGCGTTGTACCTTCCCAGAATCCAGAACGAGTTGGCGGAATATCTCAACAGGTCCTTTCACAACCACGAATGGTCCATCTGTCTGGATATCGCAAATACCATTTTCCAAGATTGGGGATTTCCCCAGCTAGACTTTTCACCATGCGACACAACAGGAAGTGCCTGCAGTTCTGCTCCTTTCTGAATCACAGCCTGTGCTCCATCGTGGATGTGTTCCTCCTTCCCTGGAAGGGACACCTCTTGTATGCGTTTCCACCCATACCCCTCGTCCACAAGGTGCTGCTCAAGGTTTGAAGGGACAAGGCCTCGGTGATAATGATAGCTCCGCCAGCACTGGTACACGTCTCTCCTGGAAATGTCTATGGAAAACCCAATCACCTTACTGCTGCTTCCGGATCTGATAACCCAGGACATCTAATGGAGCCATCTTTTGAACCGCTTGCAATATGTTCTCTGCTGTACCTCTCATATAAGGTGGCATTCCTGGTAGCCAGGAAGGTGTCCGAGATCAAGGTTCTAACATCTGAGCCTCCTTACACTGTGTTCTATAAGGACAAGGTTCAGCTTAGACCACATCTGGCCTTTCTCCCTAAAGTTGTCCCCCAGTTTCATGTTAACCAGGATATCTTTCTTCCAGTTTTCTACTCCAAGACACACACAAGCAGTAGGGAGCAAAAACTTCATTCGTTGGATGTTCGCCAGGCGTTAGTCTTCTATATTGAGTGGATGAAACTGTTTCGGAAGTCTTTCAGATGTTTGTCACAGTAACAGACAGTCTCCTCCCAAAGAATTTCATCATGGATCACGTCTGTGTCCGGGCATGCTATGATCTGGCATAGATACCTGCCCCTCCACTTACAGCACACTCTACTAGAGCACAGGCATCATCAGCGGCGTTCCTGGCCCAGGTTTCGACCCAAGAAATCTGCAGAGCTGTGACGTGGTCCTCAATCACACTTTTACCTCGCATTACGCCATTACTCAGCAGGCTAGAGATGACGCAGCCTTTGCCAGAGTGGTGCTACAGTCAATAAACTTTTGAGCTCTGACCCCTCCTCCAAAATTTAGGCGTGGTAATCACATAATTGGAATTGACATGAGCAATCACTCAAAGAAGAAAAAAACGTTACCTACCTTTCGTAACAGTTGTTCTTCGAGATGTGTTGCTCATGTCCATTCCAATACCCTCCCACTTACCCCGCTGTCAGAGCAAACTGGCAAGAAGGAACTGAGGGGGCAGTGGGTCGACAGTGCCCTATATTCCGCGCCATGAGGGTGTGACTCCAGGGGGTGCCTGGATTGACCCAACGGCTACTAATAAGGGAAAATCCAAAGTAGTGGTAATTTGACTGTTTCTCTCCAGGCAGCATCAGAAGTAAATCAATGGGGGCATAGTTAATCTGGCACAATAATTGGCACAAGCAGAGTGTTTTCCCCTAATTTTTTATAACTAAACTCAAACAAAGCACATAACCTATAGTAACTCCTAGCGGTCATTGTAGTAACACCTAGTGGGTCACCAGTTTTTCTAATTTCAGCAAAACTACTCATTATCTCTTATCATCAAAACATTTCTAATCATAACAACGTGTTGGGGCACTTAAAATCAAGGTCACTATTCACTCACTCTCTTCCATATTTATAATCTGTTAACTTTCTGTCCCATCCTCCCATTCTGAAAGCAAAGCTGCAGACATGCAGCTGCGTGGCCTTGCTGCTCAGGGCCTAAGATTTTCCTAGCTATGTGATGTTTGTTTTTCAGCTGGCAGTGGCTGAACATACAAAATTACTGACTGCAGTACTGTCCCATCTGGGCTACATGCAGGAATGTCAAATTCTGGGATACTGTTTCATTCACATAGGTGTTGGTGGGGCATTTGATGCACAGAATGAGGTACATCACATATGATAGGCATGTGTAGGACCCATGGATCTTGAAAAGTATTTTGTGGGGGAGGTGTTGATCATTGTAGGGATGGAGATACGTCTATGGGTTTTTATATTTTGTTTTGGGAGGGTTTGGTGCCCTTGAGTTGGTGTGTCCTGGTCTGTGGGGAGCTTGCTTCTTCTGATGAGGTTGGTGAGGTTAGGATTTTGTTTGAAGGATAGAAGAGGTTTGGAAAAGATTTCATTCAGGATGGGTCCTCATCAAATCTGACACTGATTGTATCATCCATTACAACAACTTTGTGACACACCCTGCTACATACTAACCCCCCATTGTCTGTGATTGAAGAGGTCTTAATTGCCCACTTCATTTAATGTATTTTCCAATAACATCTGTGAACTCTTGTGCTTAACAATCTGTCCCACCTTCTGTTTAGCTTAAACATTTTAGTTTCCTTCTCCAGACCTGAAGAAGAGCTGTGTGAAGCTGAAAATCTTGTCACTTTCAACAACAGAAGTTAGTCCAGTAAAAGATATTACCTCACCCTCCTTGCATCTCTCATGTCCTCGGACTAATATAGCTAAAACAACACTGTAAACAAACATGTTATGTATAAAGATAGTTGTAGATATTCCACAAATTGGGTGTAGGAATACATTTGTGAGGTAGAGATTTTATTCATTCTTTAAATGACTTAGGGATAGAATTAACGACTTAATATGTCTTTTCCAGGGCTTATTTCTATGTTTCTATTAAACTAATAATGGTGTAATCATACTGCTTTTAAAAATTGTAAACTTATCTGGAAATGAAAAATAATATTGAGATTTTTTCTGAGAAAGTATGTTCACTATGTTTTCCATTAACACTTTATCATAGCATCCTGTGACCTGGCAACCTTCCAAAGATGGAGACCGTCTAATTGGACGGATTTTATTAAATAAACGACTAAAAGATGGAAGCGTGCCTAGAGACTCGGGAGCACTGCTTGGACTGAAGGTTAGTAATGGACAATTTTGAAAATATGTATTACTTTGTTAGCTAAATGTTAAGTAATTACATTTAAAGTTCAGTAAACTAGGTTAATATGTAAGAAAGACATTATTTTAAATGTTGCCATTACATTCAGAAAAACAGTATAATGACATTTTATCTTCAGTTATCAAAATGATTACTTTTTAAGGTCTTAGATGTGCTTAATAAAATGTATACTAGAAGGGTGTTGGAACGTTGTTCATATTAATGCTATATTGTTTTTAATTGCATATATGGACTTTTAGGTTTTAAATAAACCAAGTTGTGATTTAGTTTGTATTTATTTATTCTATATGATTGTTAAGCAATACGTTTTCAGCTTTATTATGTTTTGTTGTCTAGTACATATCTGCCAGCTTATAACTTACATATCTGTATCTCATGTTTTAACTCATTTCATGTGTATCTTGTGGACTTTGGGATAATAGTTTGTAATCCTAACAGAATACTAGCACAAGAGTAAGAATGAATTACATTTTGTAAAAAAGAATGCAAAGAAACCTGTAAATGTGGTTTGAACTTCTTTATTTATGGCAAATTGTCAACAAGTTCGATTAATCTAATATTCTTCATTTAACATAGTACTGGCTTCAGTTCAAGTGCACAGCTTAGTCTGTAGTATGGGATACTATAAATAGGGATTATGTCAACATAATTCACTATGAGCTATATTAATCTGCTTTAGAATTTTTTTGGAATTTTTATCTAATTGAAAAATGTTTACATTGTGAGAGGACAAGATCAGTGAAAATGCAAGCTTGAATCATTGCTTTGGTATGTATTGCACTGTTTAAGGATCAGAAAACTTAAGACAAGGGAATAATAGTATCACTCTGTCAATAATTGTTAAATACTTTGCATTCTGTTATATTGATGTACTTTTTGTTTTGTGGAATACGTCAGCACTTTGAGCTCAAGAAGTACTATTGTGTTAACCGCAGTAAATTGTTCTGAAAAATTAATTTTGCCTGTCACGGATTTTAATTTTATCAGGTTGTTTCTTTAAGCTATAAAACTAACCATAAAACAGATTTGATATTATTATTTTATTGCTGCATACAGACTGCTAAGAAATCTAAGGTATAGAATTAGAAGATTATACTGTATAATACATTCTTCCCTGATTCTCAGAGATACATAGTACATTCAATGTGCCTCATCTCCATATAGAGAGCTATCCTTAATACAACAAGTATTTTTAATAAACGTAATGAACCAAATTAGATTTGATTGAGTAATTAATTAATTAATTTACCCCTTTGAATAAACTCCTCTGCTTAGTAATATCATTTTGCAAATTACTTGCAATTAAAAGTTCACATCACTTTCAAATAGATGTAACAAACATTTTTCTTCATCAAGAAAATGCTCCACCTTAGAGCCAAAGAAAATCAAACAAAGAAAAAGGGTCAACATTACAGAATATTATATTTTTCACAAAATGAGGCACTAAAAGATTGGTGGGTGTTTTTTTTGTAAAACTGTGTGAGGTAAAAACAGTCATTTACCGATTAAATATATTTGTACTGAGTGCGGGGGAGAGAGAAGAAGCAGAAAAAGCGGGGAAGAGGGTGTATGTGTGAAAAACGACTAATGAAGAAAGGAAAGTTTCATACAAATATTAAATATTTGGAGACTTATTTACTTTTAGTGATAGTCAACATTTATGATATTTCCCGTGGAAGAGAAACATAATGTAAAGTAGAGCTTTCAAAAATGCTTCTTTTTGTAACTAAATGATTTCAAATGAAGATTACATCGTCAGTTAATAGCAATGAATTTTGTGCCTTCCAGCTACAAATTAAGAAGTATAGTCTCTCTGAATACCTGCATCCAAAACCCTGTAATACCAATCTGAGCTGTATGCATTCAGTTAGAACAGCATACTTTAGGATTTACCCCCCTAAAAATTACAGTTGTGAGGGTATATTTTTTATTGATGTAAACAGTTTAGCCACTGGTACATTAAATGTTGGTTTTTTTTTAGCAGTTTCTAGTTCTGTGAGACTGTAAGCTTATTCTGTTTACATGAACCATACAGTTTATAAACTTTAAAATTCTATATTTGCATTGCATTATCTTTAAACCACTTAAATATCCAGAGTAGATGTCAACTGAGCCAGTCAGCCAATATTCTGAGGGGTTTGGTTTTTCTTACATGTATACCAGAATCTACCTCACCTAGGCTGCATTTAAAAAAAATAAATCAAGTACCGGTAATTATTTTGTTTATATTGCCATAAAGTCTGAATCATTACAAATAATTCTATTTATGTGAAAACCCTTCTCTTCCAAACAGGTTGTAGGAGGAAAGATGACTGAAACTGGTCGGCTGTGTGCATTTATCACCAAAGTGAAAAAAGGAAGTTTAGCTGATACAGTGGGACATCTTAGACCAGGTATGTGTCTGTTTTAGAAATGAGCTACTGTACAGGAGACAATAACCAAGAGAATAAGTGCTTATAAGTTTAGTTTGACGTGATCATGCATACTAAATGTGATGAGCGACAGTAGTGCAGCTGATAAATTTGAAAGTTCAAACCAAGCCCTACGTTCAGTCACTAGATTATCCATTTTGCCTCTTTTACAGGCTCTATCAACTCTCACATTTTTTCAAAAAAGCAACTTTTAAAAAACAACCCAGAATAACAATGCCATAATAACTCTGTTAGTTTTACTAGGCAGTAGTTGTCTTAGTTAACGTTAATATTTTGCTGGTATTTATCCAAAGATGTCATATGGGAAGCTTTTAGTTCTCCTGACCTCTCCTATATTTAAGACACTAGACTTGTTCTACAGTACAGATTGCACAGTTCAGAAAGCTTGTAGTAGAATAGGGAGGTTGTCACTACCAGTGCAGTTCATAGAATTAGCTTTTTTTCCTAAGAAAATAATTATTACTGCAATTGCAGGTGATGAAGTGTTGGAATGGAATGGAAGGCTATTGCAAGGAGCCACCTTTGAAGAGGTATATAACATCATTTTAGAATCTAAGCCTGAGCCACAAGTGGAGCTTGTCGTTTCAAGGCCAATTGGGTGAGTTGTTTTCTAAATTTTCCTACTGATTAAAATAAAATGCTGTTACATTTCATTTTAGAACCAACATATATTGTGCAGATTTTATACAGATTATAAAATAGTACCCAATATTCTATAATCAAAAACCACGAGTGTAGAGCCAAATTGTCCCCGTTAGGCCTGGGTTCAAATGGGTGGTGGTCGAGAGAGCTCCAGGAGGCATTCTGGAGCTTCTTGATGCACAGATTGGACATGCCTGCTACATCACCTCTTGAGAGGATCCAGAATATGCTCTTCTCAATGGATGGCAAATCCCTGCCCAGAGCAGTAAAGGCACTGCAATTATTGTTGGCTCCTGCTTAGGGGAAGCAACTTGTTCCTTGTCTCTGCTCCACACTTTTGTATCCACACGTGGATCAGTCAAAGTGTGACCCATAATGAATCTGGACACATTTCCTGGTATGCTGCAATGTAGAGTTTTTGCCAGAATGTGTACAATGGTAATATAATTTATAGGGAGTGTAGTGAAACCAGATTTTCTTCTTGCTCAGCTGTGAATAGACAGTCTAATAAATGATTGGCTAGCATCTAGCACATGATATACCTTAGTGAAGCATTAGCACAACTCAGTACGTAATTAACACTAATGTCTTATTTAAACTGTTCTCCCACCTCCTATTTAGTGTATTGCATTGCCCAATTGCTCTTACCTTTGAGACTTATTTCCTAATATCTAGTCTAAACATTTTCTTTCTTAGCTTCAGGCCATTTCTCTTTTCTTTATTGTCTTTAGAGACTGTGAATAAATCCCTTCCTTCATTTATACAATTCCTTAAAAGTATTTACAGATGGTGGCCATGTCCTCCTTTTCCTAGCTCCCTCATTTTCTCCTTATATGTTTTCTTCTTCCATGCTTATATCATTGCCCTTTTTATTTTCTCTATTATGTTTATATTTTTCCTAGCCTGTGGGTCCCAGTAGTATATGAATTATTCCACACGGCTGTGAAGAGGAGCATTAGTACCTCCCTAATTTATTTCCTCTCCCTAGGTGTATGACCTTGCGTAATTTGTATTGAATTTAATATTGTTGCATATAGCCTTGTGTATCTGATGATATCTCTTTGGTTTTGAATTTATAATTACAAAATTCCTCTAGCTTCAAACTACAGATTAGTGATCTCTGAATGTCATGGTGATGAATAACCATAATTCCAAAGAAAAAATGTAATATGGTTTGATATTTCAGTTGGGATATTTCCATGTGGGTTCAGTTTCATGTTACAGTATTTGTATGGGTTTAATTTGAGGATATTTTGTGTTAAAGCTTCATTTAATAATGATAAAAAAATTTAATGTCTGTCTTGTCTGTAGGGTGGGAGAATGTCTCTTACATATATGTTAGATTGCAAAAGGCAAGGACTAGATCTTTTTGTTTGTTCCGTAAAAAAACTAACACTTTGGGAAGCTGTAAAAATGATCATTAATACTAATAAGGCACACACTAACATGCACACTTTTTCAAATGGGGAGGATTCACATTTTTTTCAGATAGGAGTAAGTTTTATATCTCAGTTTCTTTCAGCTAGCATTATAGTTCATGGTGGCAACCTAAAGAAGCTAAAATACAATCCCCATCCCAAACTTAAGTCATTCATTTCATTTTTTTCTTTTTGTGCTCTCCCATCATTGTGTGTCCTCTTTCTCCTCTCTTCCCAGTGCTCCATCTCCTCTCTGCTGTTGTTCCCCCTCCCAGGGCCAGCTCTGGCTTTTTGGCTGCCCCAAGCAAAAAAAAAAATGCAGTGCGGCCAGAGCCAGGGTGCAGGGGGACTCCCTGCACTGCAGATGTGCCCTGGCTAGCAGGGGGAGGAGGAGGGAGTGGGGGGGGAGAGAGAAAAGGGAGGCGGCCAGGGCTTCAGCGGGGCACTGCCCCCGGCCCCACCGCCTGCTGGGAGGGCTCTGCGCTGCTCCGGTCGGCTGGGAGGGAAGGATGCGGGCTGCCCTGCCGGGCTTGCTGCAGGGCGCTCCCATCCTCTGCGCTGCCGCCCCCTACAGAGTGGCCAGAGCGGAACACCACCACCACCAAAAAAAAAAAAAAAAAAAAAGAAGTGTCTGTGCTGCCCTAGGATTGGGCGGAATGCCGCCTCCTACAAGCTACTACCCCAAGCACCAGCTTGCTCAGGTGATGCCTGGAGCCGGCCCTGCCCCCTCCCCATGATGTCCCCTTATTGACCCTGACACCACATATGCTGTCACCAGAACAGTTTTTCTGTAATTGCATTAGGAAGGTGATGTAGGTTCTCAAGACACTCTCATTCTCCATGTCAACAACAGTGTGCTGCATTGGCTGAAGAACTGAGCAGGGCCAGAGCTGAGGTGCCTGTTCTGCATGCGAAACTTCTATTCGCTTTCCCCTGGCAGGGTGTGTTGCTGCAGGCCTGTCGGAGGAGATGGGGTATTTCATCCCCAGTACTCCAGTGGCTAATCTGAGTGGGTTTATAGGTAAGGTCCTAATTCAGAATGAGTGGTTTCCCTTTTCAGGTACTTACTTGGCCCTCATATGATTAATTCTCTGTCAAATCTACAGGTAGGCCAAGGAGGCTGTGTTGAGTTCTAGATCCAGATTAGATTTATTGTTTGGAATTTGAGACTAAAACTGTATTATAATTCAGTTTTGGTTGTACTTAAATCTGACAAACTTTTCTTACTAGATTCCAGCTAATGTGTTGGAAATATCATACTGTCAGGTGGTATTGGAAGACTTCCAGTCACAGACAGACTGTGACTGGACAACATATGTCTTACTGGGTTGGATCCAAGCAGACACAAATCTATAAGGTTAGGTTCTGCTGATGGGAGTCAAATCATAATCAATGCAGAATTAGAAAGGATTCAGAGTTGAGGTTCCAGACCTAAGTCTTTTAAAAGGCCATTAATTCAGTTAAAAATCACCAATATCTCACATTGTACCTGCCAGACCTTTCTAACTACACTGACACCAAGCTCCATCTCTCAGTTTATTTATTAAGATAGCCTGTGGGGCTTCTTTTGGCATTCTCATGGCAGTGCATTGTGCAGCCATGTGATAAATTCAAGTTCAGACCTTGCTTTTTGCCAGAGCTATCCAGACTGGCAGAGCCTGGGAATTAGCTTGTGTAAGAAAGAGAGCATTTTGTGGAATTCTTAAGTGGCCCACTCTGACATTTGAAGTGTATTGACATATTCCAGTGAGAGCTATATTCAGTTCTCCATTGCACAATGGGTTACCTAATATGAAGGCTGAAGATAATAGGTTAGGGTAGTAAAGGAGCGGGAAATGGTAGATACTGGAAGATCTCCCACAAATGAATTAATAATTTCTGCGTGATAATTGGCTATTGCTCAAGTACAGTAGCCTTTTCAGTTTTTTAAAATGTTAATATATATATATCTGGTATTAACACGGTTGAGAGCTCTAAACCAAGGGTTCTCAGACTGTGGGTCGGGACCTCTAAGTGGGTTGCAAGGTTATTACATGGGGGGTCACGAGCTGTCAGTCTCCACCTGAAACCACGCTTTGCCTCCAGCATTTATAATGGTGTTAAATATATAAAAAGTGTTTTTAATTAATAAGGGGGGTCGCACTCAGAGGCTTGTTATGTGAAAGGAGTCACCAGTACAAAAGTTTGAGAACTACTGTCTAAACCAAGGCCTAACATGATATATTTTATTAAGTATCCCATCAAATATGCATACAGTGAAACGCACCTTAAATGAAAAATCAGGAGCTGAATAAAAAAGGAAAATTGATTGCCTACTAAAGATAGTGTACTAATAAAGATAGAGCTGAATTGTAATGGAGATACTCTAGGGTGGTCTCCTAGAATGGAGGTTTCTACTTAGGTCCCTAGAGTCTGTGGCATCCTGGTAGGTGGTACAGTAGAGTAGTAATTATACACCAGCTTCATTTAAATTAACAAAAGACTGTTTAGCTAAATATGAAACTGAAAGAACAATCAGTACAGTACCGTATTGTTTTTATATTAAATTCAATTTATTTTAAACTGGTCCTTCATTTTCAATTTGCAATATGCAATATGCCACAAACTTTTGAATTCACAACACATAACTGTATTGTAGAAGTTGTCAGATGAAGGTTTTGGAAAGTTGGTAGGGGAGAGTTGAAGCTTTTGGAATCTGAGGAGGCATAGGAGACAGTATGGGATAAGCACATTGGCTTCATGTTTCTACTGAAATTGTGAGCAATGCAGCAGTTAATAATGTTCATAATTTAAATTGGCCACTTTTGGTTCCTAGGGCTGCCAGGTGTGACATATCTTACATGTTACATCAGGCAGCCCTGTGATGCATTCTTGCAGCCTAGCTGGATTCTCATATAACCAGCTGGGCTTCCGGGATATCTCCACAGTTGCTTTTTCCAGCTGTAGGGGGCTGTTGTGCTGCCTGCTCTACATGCAGCAAATTATCCTTTTAGCTTCTCCACTCATCGCTGTCCCTGCTGGATCCAAATAGGAAAGGAATGGCTGGTGAGGACAAATGTTTAAGGGCCCATTATTGACCTCAGCTAACCTCTTCTCAACTTCCCTAATCCTCAACAGACTCCTAACATCTCAGATATCCCCCAACACTTGCTAACCGCATTGCCCTCATTACCCCCACCCCAGGTATACCCTTCCAGACAATACCTACTTACCCCAACAACTTTCAGACCCACCCTCTCACCAACCCAGAAATACACAAACAATCATACAACTACATTGTGATACCTAGACACTCTTCAACAACGTATACTTACCCCAGTCACAGCTGCCAACTTTTTTGCAGCTCTGTGTCCTAACCACACCACTGGTGGGCAGGATGAGTGAGGAACCTCAGTGACTCTCATCCATAAGGAATGTCACATATGTAGCTGGGCAGAACTTGGAAGCTATAGGTTTCGGGGGGCTGAATGGAAGACTCATATTTTTCAGATTTCTTGTTTCAGCTATCTGCAGACTCAGGAAGACACTACTTAATCTGTTCACGCTGGTTCATATTTTCAAGGTTTTATTCACAACCCTGTGTGCTAAAAATACATTTTTTGAATGACAGGTTAGATTTTGTACCACAAGTCAGAGCCAAGGGGCAAGGAGCAGATTACACTGTAATTTTTTTGGCTGTGGAATATGTGAAAGCCTGAATATGTTTTTATACAATAGCCTTAATAAGTACCTTACATGCATTTACTTACTAACATGATAGACTGCAACATTTCCTTAGACATAATTTACTGTGCCAGCTGCATCTCTTGTGATGCATTTGGATTATAGGATACTGCAACACCACTGAACTTAGAAAGATCCCTGAATCATTAAATAAGGGTATCTTTCTAATTATCTGTAATACTTCAAGAAGCATTTGGTAAGGCTGTAAAAATTTTTTTACTAGATTAGGTGTTCGATAATCATACTATAGTCTTGTTTTACTATGTCAGATACCAGATGTTTCCAGAAAGATTTGTTTTATGCTGCACTTTCCCTTTTATATACACAAAACCAAACACATTTAAACACAAATAATTATTTTTAATGTTGTTTTTAGTCTGACTCACAGCTGAAGCTCTTTATTTGACCCTGTTTTGTCCAAATGGCCATACAGTGCTTTTGAAAGTATTTGTTCTTACCAGCATATAATGCAAGTTATATATGCATATCTTGGGGAAAACAGACATCTGTGTGCTGTAGGCATAATGAGGTACTTAATCATTGGAACATCAGTGCTTCAAAGTGACATGGTTGGTACATGCAGCTGCATCTGACATGACATTTTGCCTCATATAGTAGTAGGTACATGCTACAATATTAAGTAGTTATGTCTGTTGTGTTAGCCTGCAAAATGAAGATCCTGGTTTGGGGATTCAAGTCAAATCCTTACCCTTACTTGGGCATAAATTTATTTGTGATCTGTATGTTTTTTATCACCTGTGTTCACACCCAGACTGATTGCCAATAGTTATCACATATTAGAAGATAATATATTCAGGCTATTCCTGTTTATTTGTCCTGTTGTCAAACAAAATTACGGACTTTTACCGAAAGAGTAAGATTTTATCAATGCCATTACCACTGCTAATAATGGACACACTGAGACAACCAGTGTTAAGGATCCAACTTGTTTAAGGTGGTTTATATCATCACAACAAACTCACAGTTCTAGTTTGTGCTTAACTTTGGAATGATTGTATTTTTTCTTTCATTTTATTTACTCAGCCTCGGTATCTGTGACTTTATGGGTTCTCAGCTACATTCATTAAACAGTCATTACATAGACCTTTACTTGTTTTTGAACTATATATAGATAGATATAGACATAGCTAAGTAAAAATGCGGGGAGGTAAATATTCCCTGTGGCTGACGATAGTCAGTAGATGTATGGTTTTCTCAAAGTACTGTGTGGTGATTTGAAATGTGTTATAGTTGACAGAAGTTTTAATACTATTGTTAGATAAAGGATCCAACTCTCTTGCTTTTCATACTTACAGGGATATTCCCAGAATACCTGACAGTACACATGCACAACTGGAGTCCAGTAAGTTTCATATACTGAGTAGGAAAAACTTAAATCTCCCTTATGTGAGCACAAATTGAAAAGATGTCATCTATTTTCAGTGTAACTCTTGTCTCTATGTCTGTCTACATATCTGTCTCATCTACCTTTTTTATCTATCTATCTATACCTCTTTGTTTAATAATGAACTGTCAAAAGTCAGGAAATTTAAAGTTAAGGTTGACATTCTCTTATAAACTCATGCTGCTCTCTAATAAAAAGAAAAGAAAAACATAGTGGTAAATAGTGTGCATAAAGGGTTGAATGTCAATTCTAATGTTTAATTTCCTGTACTTTGTTGTTTTGCATTTCAACTGTAACCTTATTAAACAAAACAATTTTGATTACATTTTTGTTACCTTGGGCCAAGGAGATGGATATTTTGAAATCAGCACACTTCTGTTTTATTTAGACCATTTAGTATAACTGATCAAAGCAGTATTTCGGGAAAAAAGAAATTGTGGCTTGGCTTAGACCTTGTGTGTCAGATTTCAGCTGGAGTTATTTTTTTATGGCTGCTTTACTGTGCTGTTATAATAAACACCACCAATTAAAGTGGTGGCACAAATTTAATTGTAGTAATGTGAACAAGCGTCTACAATAACCCTTCACTGGTGAGCTAAGCCTTACAATAAAATCCATTATGTTTTTTGGCAAGATGTGGGATACAGTGTTCTGTATTGTATAATAACTTGATATCTTCCTTTTACTCTACTTGTAATATCACAAACATGTCATCTCCCACTTTGCAGAAGTCGTTGCAGCCTCCAGATTAAAATCCCCAAACTCTAGCATCTTCATTCTGCTATTTTTATAAAATTTGCAACAACATTTAGAGTCTGATTCTAATTCTACTAGGAGCCAAGCATTTGTGCAATGTGCTGAGTACCCTGTGAAGTCAATGGGATTTGAGGATGCTCAGTAGATAAGCATAATACACAGTCTTAAGGAGTGGATTTTTCTGTGTATGCTATGTGCTTGACATGAATGTTGACAGCTTAGTTTTTATTAAATTTTGCTCTTTTCCTTGCAAGCTATTTGGTCATCCTGAACACATTAAAATAAGGTTCCAGTTTTCACCACCACGTTTATTATATGTGTGGCTATAATTGTGTTCTGTAATATGTCAGAAATAATGTTTTTAAAGACCACTGAAAATATAAAGCACAATACAAGTGCTAATTGTTATTATTTTTTATGAATTATATTTATTTGTAATTTCAGGTTCTAGTTCATTTGAATCTCAAAAAATGGACCGACCATCTATTTCAGTGACTTCTCCCATGAGTCCTGGCATGTTGAGGGATGTTCCACAGTTCTTGTCTGGACAACTTTCAGTATGTAACCATTTGTTTAATCCTCTCAAATTGCTTTTTATAACATACACAATTTTTATGCAAAATGACAGATAGCTGTAAAATAAAGTTCTTGTAAGAACCTAATTCTCTTATTTAGTGCCATGTTTCTCAGTATAGGCAGGGCATACCTTTTAAAGTGCAGCCTTTTCATCATCTATTGGGAATTTATATGTATCCATTAAGCTATTAGAGTGATATTCTGAGACGTATAGGGCCAAATTTTCAAATGTGCCTGAATCTTGCCTCCAGCTGTATTTGTGCAATTGAGTGCACACACTTTTTGAGCAATAATGCCTACCCATGCATTTGACAATTTTTTTCACCGCATGCATGGATGTTAATACTTGAAAAATCCACACATAGTGTTTATGCATATAAAGTTGCAGATACTCAGCTATCCACTCTGTGAAAAAATTGGCCGATGTTTTCAACAATTTAAAGAGTACTGTTCTCTCCACTGATTCCTCATGGTGCTCACTTTCATTCTTCCCATCCTCACTGTGACCAAAGCTCATCCAAAGAATCCACAAATACATCATCTGAAATGATGATTTTTGGACTAAGCTAAAGGTTTGGGGGCTTTTTATGCTCTCAAATGATATTTAGAACTCTAGGAAGGGATTTTCAAAAGTGCTCAGAGTTGACCTAACTCTATACCCATTGAAGTCAATGGTGAAGCTACTGGTGATTTCAGTGGGAGCAGAGTTAGGCCGCTGTTGAAGATATTTGAAAAATCTCACCTTTATATTTTAAAAAAATATATAAAGGTAGATGATCAGTGTGATATAAAAATACATAGAGAATCTAGAGAAAGTGTTCATAAAATTCTCACATCTGATGCAATGGTATGTAGAGATGAGGGGAGTGAATATTTTTTTTCAGTGTAGTCAGTAGTCTTTTCTGCTACTTTTTAGCTATGGATGAGACATTATTTGTTTTGCTTATCAGCACAGCCACCTGTAACTATTTTTCTTTAATTTCCTGTACTGTTCTGCTGTTGAACTACTTTGCAAGGCTGTATTATTTGGAAAAGTGAGATTTAGATATCCTCAATATAGAGAGACTAGTAGGTGTGGAGACTGCAAAAATCTTTGCGCTAGTTTAAAATACAAGAACAAGGGGACACAAACTTGGGCTATCAAAGATACAAACATTAAAGTTTCTTTATTTAAGGATTAATATATAGAATAACTTTTCAAGTACAGCAAAACCTAATGAAAACATAAATAAAAAAGGACTTAGCCAATCAAATGTAGAAAAGAAAAAATATTATGGGCATGGCTACAGCCTCAAAGCAGGGGACAAGACAAGAGTGACTTCCTGGCTTTCCTGACTCCAGAAACACCCCCCTCTGTATCTAAATAAAAAATTTGCATAGGCTTAAGGTGATATTTTTGAGATGAGGGGGAGTAATACTGTTGTATTACAAGACTCCAGATTGTTGTGATGTCACACTTCGAGATAATGAAAACCCAGGATGCTTATGAGCTAATATTAGGGGATCTGGAGGAATGGTCTGATTTAGTCACTGCAATTGCAGAAATCACCAAAAGAAAAATAAATGTCAAAAAGACGTATTACTCAGGGTTGATGTTTACCTATTTTTAATGAATTTTATTTTCAGTCTCTACATTTAAATGTCTTTTAAATATTTTCTTTTTAAAATGCCTTCCCCTCAAAGAAAACCAAATGGCATTAGGAGGAATTCAAAGAAATCTTCACCATCTTTGGCCTCTTGGGACTGACTTATGTACTATCATGCATCAAGCAAAAACGAGTTCTCTTTCACAAATATTTTTCACAGAACCTTTTCTGGAACCACTTAATTCTTCCTTTTTTGGGATAGACAAACCCCCTGAGTCATACAAAGTCTTCTTTCCTGTCTTTTGTTTTCATCCATAAGTTTAGTTCACTTTTTCTTTGTCTACTAATGAGCTGTTTCCCTGTTTTAATCAATAAAGTAGCTGATTTTCAGAGTATTGACCATCCAGAGCTCCAGTTGACTGAAATGGAAGCTGCAGGTGTTTAGTATCTCTACAAATCAAGCTCTAGCTCTGTTAAGTTGGGCACCTAAAATTAGTGGACACTTCTGAAAAGCAGATATCTTTTACTACCAGCAGAAAGAAAGTTAAGGTAGGGAGATGATTAGTATGAAATTTATTATTTCTTCAAATTCCCTTGATCACTCTCTATCTGAAAATACTTACAGCCCTTAGTTTACTTTCCTTCAAAAAGATGTAAGTAGAGTATGTCTATTCATAAAGTATTCTGGGGTTGTATTAGGCAGCCACAACTCCTATCATCATGGATTGGCAGAGCATACTTCCTGCTACCTGCGCAGCCCACTTTTTGCTGCAGCTGCCACAGGGGCCCTATAGTTCAGAGATGGATGTAGTGGGGTATGGGTTGTGATAGTCCCTGCGTCCTGGAACATAGGGATATCTGCTGTCACCCTAGAAGATTCAATGTATGGGAAGAGGTGTTGCACTTACCAGGCAGCTGTCCTATTCTGAAATAGAGCTGGTCAAAATTTTTCAATTGAAAAATGTTCCCAGAAAAAAGAAAGGGTTTCATTAGAAATGAAATATTTTATGGGCAATTTTCATTTTTGAGAGTAAAAAACTTTATGGAAATATGGTTAATTTTATTTTGAATTGAAATTGTAATTTAGTTTTGTTTTTTTGAAAACTAAAATTATTGAAATGTCTACATTTTGGATTTTTTTTTCCCTTTCAGCCTCCTTTGTCCCTTTTTCCCCTTTTGACACTGAAAGCAGTGCTATCAATTGGATTCCCCTTTACACACACTTTTTCTTTTCTTTTTTCATCTTTCCCACTGTAGCTTTCCAAAACTTACTCAATTTTGGAAATGTGACAGAATGGCAAAAGAGAAATGAGACACTCTAACTTGGCTTGTCAGAAGTTGAGGAAATTTTGATCAGTTACAGAGTTGGTGTCTGTCTTTCATTCGTTCTTTCTTTCTCTGTTGTAAGCAGTGTATTTTAGCTGTATCGGTCCCAAGATACTAGAGAAACAAGGTGCATGAAGTAATATCTTTTATTGGACCAACTTCTCTCACCAGCCTAAGTTGATCCAATAAAAGATATTACCTCACTCACCTTGTCTTTCTTTATTTTTTTTCTGTACTTTTCCCAAAGTTGGAGCAAATGGCAACAAAATTCAAATTTTTGAAATTTTGAAAATTCTGATAAAATATTTACCATTTTTTGACAAAAAATGAAAAATTGTTCCATTTTGAGAAATGGAAGCAACTTCAACATTTTTTGTGAAATTATTTTTTCCATTTTTTTGATCAGCTGTGCTCTGAAGATCTAGACGTTGGTGAGCAGCTATCTGACTCCTCTCAGGAGAGACTGAGATGTTTGAGAGGGAGGGAAAGACTAATATTTCAGACCCACTTGGAATGAGTTTGGCATGGTGTCTGGTTGGGAAGGAAAATACTGCAGAATCCTGGGTCTAGATGGGAAGGAGGATACATGAAGATGCTGTTGGAGGTGTGATCATTGTGAGAAGAGTGTGGGTGTGGATAAGTGCAAGGGATAGTGCTGGTCTGGGTAGGAGAGGTCAAAGGAAAAGGGGTGATGGCCTCCTGTCTGCTCTCGGAAAATTTTTGGAGGATATAGAAGGCTGCCTGGCCTCTCATACCAGTAGACACTATCAGGTGTTGTCAGGGTAGTTAGTATGTTGTAGGATGTGCTGTAACAGAGGGCTGCAGGATTGATGGAGGCCTCCGTAGTTCTGTTAGAGGTGTGCATAGTTTGGATACATGTTTGCATTTGTCTGTGTTTATCCAAACTCTACTATCTATTTTTTAAAGTTTTTATTGGTAGTATTTTGGGACTACAGCATATATTTTTGCTATCTTCAGGCTGGTTAACTGCCTGCTCTTCCAGCAAAAAATGTTCATAACACCACACATTAAACCAGCCCCAACACAGCAAAAGTAATGATATGGGGTTGATTTCCTGCATGCTACTAGTTGTATTTTGGCAGTGCTATGGCCAGGATTTCATCTACCTCATACATACTTTGGCTATGCCTGATGCTGGCTTCCTGCATGCTTCTATGTGTACAATGTTTTTAAAATGCTGAGGGTGAAATCTTGTGTGCTCTCACATGTATTTTGGCATCAGTGTGGACAGGATTTTGTGTATATGTTTGTGTAGCAGGGCAATGCCAAGAGTCTGGAGGTTTATTTCGGCCTTAGAAACATAAAACCAAAGAAGGTTGCCTGAGCCCATAACTTGCTATATTCCTTGGCCAAAATGTTCAGACTTAGGGACCTAAAAGTAGGTATCCAAGATTTTCAAAAAGGCTGAGCATCCACAACTCCTATTAAAGTTAATAAAAGCCCTGACTACTTGGCACCTTAGAAAAAGGGGCCAATTATTTAGGTGTCTAAATGTGGAGTTAGATTCCTAATGTTATGTATTTCAGTTTGCCCCAATGCCCCAAACAAAAGTAAGAAAATCTTTAGTGTGTGTTTTTGGAGGGCAGTATTTACTGAGTTGATTCTCATCTCTCAAAGGCTGTGATATAAGTGTTATTTAGACACTGTGAGTGTGATGCAGTCACCCTAAATTTTGCATTCCCTTTCCCTGTTTATTCTTGCTCGTCACTCATTTTCTCTTCATTGCAGTTAATGTCTCTATACTTATTCTGTAACGGGAAAGACAGGCTATGTCCTCTGAGGTTATACTGTAAATCTAGAATTGACCATTAGGGAGTAATGGAATTTGTTACCAGCCTCACTTTTCCACCAAGAGGCTGAGAGAATCAGCAGGAGATCATCTTGCCTAATAAAAAACTTCCATCTCCATTAATATTTACCTTGTTCAAGTGCATATTTCATTTAAGCTAATTCTGTGTAGTTACACAAAAATTGTGTATGTTATCATTTGCTAATTTATTTGAATAATTTATTGTCCATATTTTGCAGAGGTTTGGCCTCTTTGCACGGAGTAACATGTGTTGTAGTTATTTTTTTCATTATTATTTGCTTTACTTGCTGCCTTTCTCTTTACATTTCACTTACTTATTTTTCTTTAAATTTATTTGCTTTCATTTGCTCCAAAAAAGCAGCATTTGAGCCTTGGTGCTGTTTGTTTCATTACTACATTCTGGCTATTTCTTCGGTGCTGCATGAATAGAATAACTTGGAGATAGTGCTGCAGTGGTTTGAATTAAAGATTGAAAAAATGCTCTTTAGAACTAAAAAATGAGTAGATATGTAAAATCACAGTTACTCACTTTTGCACCAGATGGAGAAGCCCTGCAGAGAAGAGAGATCTGTCATGTATAAAGTATATGATTATTTGCCTATACAATTGAACCCCATTATATCTCTATGCACCTCATTTTATCTACCATGTATATTCAGCAGTTAAAAACATTATAACAAAAGTATATTTCATCACAAATTAATTTTTGTGGAAAGGGAATTGATAGATGCACTAGTCATAATGATGTGCATAGATTGTATGTTTGTTGAGGGAGATGAAATTTGATTGGTTCAGTAAAAGAAAGGAAAAAACTGGAACAAGTTGGTATTTATTATTGGTTGGTTTATTTTTGGAGGCTGCATTACTTTAAAAAACAAAACCTGTTTTAACAAAGGCTGTCTCTGTGTTTTAGAATTGTTCTTTAATGGCATATGGTAATGTCTAAGATTGTTTTAGGAAAATCAGTGATGGATTACCATTGTTAACCTAGGGCCCAACCAAACCTGTGATAAGCACCCCTGCTCTCAGTTCCCACTGCAGTGAATGAGAGTTGAGGATGTTCAGTTCATTGTAGAGGCAATTTAATCTCTTACGATTGTGACCTGTCTGTGAAGCTAAAGACATTGGAGCAGACCTGTAATAGAGGAACTCTGTATTTTTTTTTAAGGTGTTACAGTATAGGACTATCATGTAGACCTTGAAATCCTATTTTTTCCTTTGGAGCCAGGTTATGACACATTCACTCACATTGGGCTAGATAGTAACCTTACAGTCTATCTTGGGTGAGGGACAGTCTGCAGCTGTGCCACTGCAGGAGCAGACCATGGGACAAACTGTGACAGAGGGTATGTCTGCACTGGAGCTGGAGGTGTAATTTCCGGCTCAGATAGATGTACGTGCACTAGCTTTGATTGAACTAGTGTGCTAAAAATACAAGTGGCATGGGTGGCAGTATGGGCTAGTCTCCCGAGTAAATACCTAGTGTCCCGGCTGGGTTTGTACATGCGGATTAAAAACCTACTATCCCACCACTCATGTTGCCACTTCTATTTTTAGCACGGCAGCTCAACCAAAGCTAGTGTGTGTGCGTCTACCCATGCTGGAAATTACACCTCCAGCTCCAGTGTAGATGTACCCTGAGAGAGTCACAAACTCCTCTTAGACTCCCTCTTGCTTTGGTGTGAGTTTCTTCTCCCCTTTTCATGGAGCAGCGTATTCCAGCAAGAAAAGCCACCTCACACTCCCTGCCCCTCTCCACACCTTCTCAGCCCTTACAGGAGGGAGTGCTGGGCAAGTAGTCCCTTCTTTCTTCACCCTGTGGTAGAGCAACAGTCTTAGCTGGGCCAACCGATGAACCGTGGTGCTGAAACAATTTTTATAGAGGGGATGCTGAGAGCCATTGAACCAAACTGTAAACCCTGTATATGATGGAAACCACTTCAAGCCAGAGGGTGCAGCAGCACCCCTACTTCCAGCACCTATGCCAGTGGAGTGAATGGGACTTTCTTACTTCCCCGCACAGCTGTATCTAGCCCATTGGATAATACCTTACTCTGTGAATAGTCACACTGAAATCCTTTGGATTACCTGTAGAGGAAGGTGTGAATAAGGTGACAGAATGGTCAAATTGTACAGAGTGTGATTTCTAACTATTGCTAAATTTTTCAGGACTCATTTCATGCAAAAGTTTTCTGAATACACCATATGTCATTCCTGTCATGACTGGTAGGGAATGGAAATACATTATCACACCTTTTCCCCACTGCTAATCTCCAACTGCTCCACCTTCAGTTTAAGGGTAGCTACAGCGTGTATGAGGGCTGCCAGTACAAATGCTACTTTAAACTGTGGAAAAGGAGACTGAAACCTGGTATTGCTGTATTAGTTTCTAGCCTCTCAGTGCACACTTTAAGCTTTCTGACAGAGATATTCAGGCTGAATTAATATTTTCTATTCCACTTTTAATTCCCATTGTACTCATTTTTTGCTTTTAGTTAAGATTATTTCTTAATCTGTTGAAAGTGTAATCAGTAGACAGACATACAGGATGAAATCCTGGCTTTGTTGAAGTCAGTGTCAAAATTTCCATTGACTTCAGTGGGGCCAGAATTTCACCACAGAGTTTTGACATGCTTCAGTAACAGATGTGCAGATTTAATTTATGCACTGCATTAAAATAGTTTGTTCTGGATAACTATGTCTTTGGTGTAAAGCTGTGTTTAAAGTAATAGTTGCGTGTCTCTGTTTTTACTTTTGGTCTTTTAGTTTCCAGCGTGTTGTCTTTTTTGGTTTTGTTTTATTGCTTTTTCTTTAATTTTGCTTACCAGAGCCAAAGCCTTAGTAGAAGAACAACGCCTTTTGTTCCTAGGGTTCAGGTAAAGGCCTCGTCTGCCTGACAGAAACTAAAGTTGTGTTTTTTTCTTTTGTTTATTTTGGAAAATGCATAGTAGGAAAACGTTACATTTTGGTCCGTTTTCCCATTGTTTTAATGTGTTGCTTCAAACCATATTAACAAGTTTCATATCATCTTGTGAGCAGCTTGTAAAATTCTGCATGGGGGTTAAATATTAAATTAAAATTTAAAGAGACAATTAGCTTTAGTTTTGCTACTTTTGTGATATATATTTAAACTCACACAGGTTTCAGCAGTGATAATAGCGATGTGTTCTGCATACATACATACATACATGCATACATACATACATATGTATATTGTACAAGTAGTAAATAATTTTGTGCTGTGGATATTTGATCTCATTATACCAAGATTGATGTCTCTTTAAATCATTCATTATCATTACTTAACACATCCTTTTTTGCATTTTCCAATTAATAGTAGTTCCTTCAGTGGAAGATCGGCAAATAAATTTGTACCTTGTCTAAAGAAATGAATTTTGTGTATATTATACTCAGTGCTTGCATTTTGAAAAGTAGGTTGATTTAATCAAAACCTGATTTAATTAAAAATATTTTCTGTCTGCCTCTTATCATTGAGTTTATTGAGTTTTATGGTCCTATTTGGGTACAAGTTGTTTGCCTTTTTTCATTAGGAAACCCTTAAGGTACTGTAGATTAACGCAAATGTAGGTTGTACTAATATGTTACAACGCTTCTGTTGTTTTGCTGCATGGTTTTTTCAGTTTTTTGTATGTAGAATATTACCTGCGTTTGTTACAAAATATTTTTATGGAAATGTTCATATTGTTTGAGAATTGTATATTTTTTTCTTATATTGCTCAATCTCTGCCCAAGGAAAGGTGAAAATGAAAGGTTCCAAATGATGAGAGTGAGATTTTTAATTTTCATAGTGAAATGGAAAAGTGATCATAGTGTTAACTTGAAGGGAAACGTTAGATGAGATAGGTTAGACAGCAGAAAATGGTTTGGCTGGGATTAAGGTTTAATAAGCAAAGCATACTGACTAATTTTTTTCCTCACACTTTATGATTTCCCTAAAGTGGTATATACAAATGCATAATTATAAGTTCAGAATAAAAGCGTGAGAAAAATTCAGAGCAAAAGGTTAAAAGCTTGGTAATATTGTTTAAAATAATTATTCTTACTATGTGCTACTGATATGTACTGGGTATCTAGTAAGAACTTCAGTGCAGGTCCTTTAATATGTGACTGATAATGCTGATTTATGAAGGTGGTAATCAAAATGGAAAACAAAAGTTATATACAAATTCAGACACAAATTGTTAAAAGCCCAGGAAGGCCAAGTACTGGTCACGACCTTATGTATAATTTAAATAATTCATTTATGTTTCTCTTCTGCTTAGATATTTTCAAAAGAAACTATGAATTAGCAATTTCATCTGACAAGCAAGTGCTCCACTGAAAAGCAAACATCAGCCTAAATTCCATGATTTTATGAAGTATTATAATTTAGAAGGGACATGTGGTAGCCCATCATTTTTAATTACATTAAATAACAAAAATCCTGATATAAATCCCATTTAAAATCATTTATTTCATTGAAGAATGAAAGGTATCTTCATTTGATCAAATGATTGTGTTACTCATGATTAAGAGAGTAAAAATAACAATAATTCTGTATACAGCATACACAGCAAATGACATGTGTGTGTAAGGAATAAGCATCTCCAACACTGATTATTTATTACAGTTCTACTAATTAAGGACTCTATTCAGATGAAATTTTATTTTTGCACATTGTCCATGGGGTCTTTACAGACCTCTTTGTGTAGTCTTCTACAGAGTATAATTCTGGTCAAAGAGTCAAATGTTGCTTGGCATGGTTCTCAGGAAGCTCATACTCATGGCTTTGACAACATTATCCTAACTAGCATGAGAGACAAAGTCATGCCTCCCAATACGTCTATATTCAGTAGGAAGGTAGATGGATTAATCTGGATTAGTGTACAGACCTCAGGGATGTTCACACTTCACTGTCAGTACCTATTCATTTAATCACTCTGAAAGATGGTGTGTGCCCCTGATTCCACTGTCAACTTCCCCACTGTTCACCCATACCCTCCCACCTCTCACCATCACCACCACACTCCCTCTCTATCCCCTGAATCCCTGGGTATTTTTTTGAGCTTCACTACTACTTCGATGTATTCCACACATGGGTATGTATGTATGCACACCATGCACCTGGGTCTGGAAATTTTTGGTAAGCAGTTTCCATTGGTCTGCACATGCACAGTTATTTTCCAAAATAAGAATATAAAGGGCAGTGTGGCTAGACACCTCTGCAGTTCCTTCTTATCGCCACATGGCCTGATTTGGAACCCTCCATGTCTACTTCAATCTTCCTTTACTGTGAACCTATGAATACAATTTGTAAATAGTTTTTGACAGTTTGGTATTTTCTTGTGTTTAGCACACTAGCATAGTTAGTTTTATTCTTCCTGCTCCAGGGAGCTTCTCCCTTCGAAGAGGGACTTTGACAAGAGTTCAGGGGTTCAAGAACTGTGTCTCTTCCTCCTATTCCTTCTATGTCAATGACAATCTCCAGCACTGCCTCTATTGCCTTACGGAGGCTAATATCACCTCCAGTTTGCAGTATCTGCAGCTCCTTCCATCCTTGAACTTGTGAGGGACCAGAGTTTGGTCTGCAGAAGTACTCATGGAGCAGCCCATGAGACCCCATTCAGATTCAGGCTGGGAAGACCTGCCTGAACAACAGTAAGAAACCATGATGGGATGATCATGCCTAGTGGTCAGAGCCATGGCAGTTGGGTCTAGTGGTCAGAGCCAGGGTCAGAACTAGAATTATGAATCCAGAGTAGGGTTGGAGTGAGGCTGGAGTGAGAGCAGAGCTGGAGCAGGACTAGGAATAGGGCTGGAACCAGAGCAAGGCTGGAACAACTCAGGCTTTGGGAGTCTGTTACCACCAACAGGAAGGAGTGAGTTCCAAGACCTGGAGTGATGTTGAGCAGACTGAGCTGCTCTTACTCCTGTGGGGCTTAGATATCTACCCTGGAAGTTACCAGATCAGTCTCTGTCTTGTGGATTGGCTGGAGCCCAGCACAGAAGTGACTTATCACCTTACACCAACAGCGTGAGCTAGTGAGCAGAGCCCCTCTAAGCATGAGCTCCAGAATTGAGGTAAAACTCTTAAGCCTAAGAAACCCTCTCCTAAGAATAGGGACATGAACATAAGCATAAGGTCATAACTTTACCTAGATATGCCTCTAGTAGAAAGGATCCTCCCTGTCTTGGTCAAAATTGGGCGAGTCCTCACGTGCAGGTCCTAAAGAATTAGGTCCTCAGAAAACTTCTGTCCAAGAAGTAAAGATCAGAGGAAGAAGATCTGATGGTATTGGCTCTGTTGCCACCCCACAAACCTAATGAGCAGTACCCAGCGGTTCTGTCTGGGAGTTCAATGCTGGAACCCTATCCAACAACACCAACTGTGTGGGATCCTCTAAACACTAGATCTTCAGATGGCTTAGATCCGCTGGTACCCTCCTCAGGAGCCCTTCAAACACCACAAAGGACCAAAGCCTTTGTGAGGTTCATGTCTATTTAAGAGCTAATCTGCTACTCAGCTCAATCTCTGGTTTCATTTTTGACTTTTAGCAGCTCCCCTTCCTAGTTAGACATGCTGGACCAGCATGGATGTTTACTTCAATAAAAAATCATCTCTCTCATGCATGGGCTTCTGACTCCTTCATGAGAATCCTAAACAACATTGTAGCAGAAGTGATTGGACATACATGTTGGATCATGTGATGTGAACACTGATGAAAAGAAAGTGGAGCAACTAAGGGTTCCAGTGAAGCAGAAACTCTCCAGGCATGCAATGGGCAACTGAAGGAGTTTTGAGCAGCAGCTCAGCCTTTACATGAAGGTGAGTGGAGTCACTGAGAAACCATGTAAGCAAAAGGTACTGTTTCTAAATATAGTGGGGCCTGAGGAGTTAGATGTCTATAATAGTCTGCACTTGAACCAAGCAGAGCAGGCTGATTATTATCCTCTGAAAGTTTGAGGAGTGCTGCATTCTAAGAAAAATGAGACTTTTGAGAGATATCAATTTCATATGTGGTCACAAAAAGAGGGAGAATCGTTTGAGGAATTTGTAAAGGATCTCAGACTGTTGAGTCAATTGTGTAATTTCAGAGGACTCACAGATTCCCTAATTAGAGCCCAGATAATGATGGGCATCAGAGACCTGCAGCTCAGAAAAAGATTGCTGGAGGATCCTGATCTCAAGATAGAAAAAGCAATCAGCATCTGCCAAGCAACAGACCAGGCTGAAGCTTTCGGAGGGAAAGTAAGGCACTGAAATAGTGGAAAGGATAACATATCCTTAGAGAAAGGAGCAGAGACAGAACAGAAATTCCAGGGAGACATCTATGAAACACAATCAGAAAAAGTGTGCAGAAGACAGCATAAAGAGCTGTACATGCTGTGGTCACAGACATAGTCCGCAGCAGTGTCCCACCTTTGGGCAAAGTTGCAACAGATGTAAGAGGTGAAAAGTGTTATGCAAGAATTTGCAAACAAGAGGAGTGTGGGTCCAGAAAGAAACATAGTGTACATTTGTTGCACAGAAAGGAGGATCACTACAGTGCAAGCAACAATGAAGAAGAACTTTTCATAGGAATTTTGCAAGAACTAACGGCATCAAATGACTGGACTATTATGCTGGAAACAAATGGAACCTCTGTGACTTTTGAATTGGACACTGGTGCACAAGCCAATGTTGTAGCAGACTCTATTATAAAAGATCTGAAGAAAAAAACAAATGTTCACAGCAAGCAGATAATGCTTACAGTGGAGTGATGATTCCTACTGTTGGTGAATGTGATCTTGAGGTAAAGGTAAAAAATAAAAATGAAAAGATTAAGTTTGTGATAGTTCCAGGGAAATGTGTACCTATATTAGGGTTAAAGATGTGTATGGCGTAGGATAGGTATTGAAAAATGCAAAAGAAGGGCTAGAAATATTCTATACTGGCCACAAATGAATACAGATAGAGTAAAATCCATTAAGGCTTGTGAAACATGCCAGCAATACAGAGATAACCAAATAAAATGGCCTATGACGGTAAATGAAGACATTTTGTCACCCTGGTCCAAAGTAGGCATGGGTCTGTTTACTTATGCTGACAAGAATTATATATTATATATTGGTTCTGGATTATTATTCTCATTTTCCAGAAATAAGAGG
The DNA here is from genome assembly GCF_013100865.1 of Trachemys scripta elegans. Classification (NCBI taxonomy): domain Eukaryota; kingdom Metazoa; phylum Chordata; order Testudines; family Emydidae; genus Trachemys; species Trachemys scripta. The sequence goes on from NC_048299.1 coordinate 248,247,785, forward strand.
ATTTGAGAACACTAGAGCAAAACATATTATTGTGAGTATAAATCTATCTTTTCTAGACGTGGCATACCAAAGTGGTCATGTCAGCCAATGGACCACAATTTGATGGTTATGAGTTCTCATATTTTGCAAGAAAATCCAAGTTTAAGCAAATTACATCTAATCCAAGATGTCCACAGTCTAATGGATTTATGGAAAATGGTATTAAGATAATAAAAAGACTATTAAAGACAGCAGAGGAGTCTTATACAGACCCTTATCTGGCATTACTAAATTATAGGGCAGCTCCTTTGAAACATCGATTTTCACCAGCAGAGCTTTTATTGATCTCTCCGATCAATTCTTACTGGGATCCATGCGATCATATAGAGGCACCCTGGATCCATGCAAGAATCACACTGGCCCTCCTCTCCCTTCCTTCTGACTCTTCATGTCAGGATCTGTGGGGGAGGAGTTTGAGCCATATCCAATGTTTCCAATGGGTATGCCATGCTCCTCACTGTTGAGGCAGTTGTTCCATCATCTCCCTCTCCACCCAATGACCATAAGCAGCACCAGGAGTTGTTGCAGAGGATGGCTACTGAAGTCCAGATACCTCTTGAAGAGGTCCAGGACACACAGCAGAGATTATTAAACACCCTCCTTTTAGCCCTTCAAGGGTGGCCTTTCCAGTTAAACAAGCCACTGACATTTCGGTGTGGCACACCCCTGCCTCTTGTGCCCCAAACCTGAAGAAAGCTGAGAAACAATATTTCATGCCAGCTAAAGGGGGCGGCATTTTTATTCACTCATCCAGCGCTCAACTCCATAGTGGTGCAAGTGGCTACAGAAAGGTCCAGAAGCAGTTCTCCAAGACTACCCCTACTGATAATGGTGTTAAATGCTTTTTTGGAAAAGTATAAGCTTGTATTTTGAACTCTGATGTATTCACATCTTTGAGTATCAGTTTAACTCCTAGTAAAGTTTTTTAATGCATACCGAGTGCTGTTAGGCAATATTTTCCTGGGAAATTATATAGTCTTAAACATATTTCCCATTCACCATCTTTAATTAGCCTGACAGCCAGAATTGGCTGTGAACTCCTGTTCTTCCTTACCTTGCAGTTTCAATTTGCCACACAAATATCAACAAGTTTAATCAAGTATAACAATGTATGCACTGCCAATATATCAATGCTGGCAAACAGGATGAGCCTGGTAGAGAAAACATTTATGTGTAGGTAGGCACCTTGAATAGCTATGATTTCCTGGCAGTTATGCCTTTAAACTCGGATCAATGTAAGGGCTTGTCTACACTACTGGCTGGATCAACGGGCAGCGATCAATCCAGTGGGGGTCGATTTATCGTGTCTAGTATAGACACGATAAATCAACCACTGATCGCTCTAGCAGTACTCCACCTCAATGAGAAGCGCAAGGGGAATCGATGGGAGAGCGTCTCCCGTCCACACACTGCAGTGAAGACACTGCAGTAAATAGATCTAAGTACGTCGACTTCAGCTACGTTATTCATGTAGCTGAAGTTGTGTAACTTAGATCAATCCCTCTGTAGTGTAGACCAGCCCTAATTTATGAGTGCTTGGGCATTATCTTAAGTTATTCATGTGTGTAGTTTGCCAGAAATCTCCATAGAGAGCCTTGGTTTTTCTTGTTCACAAGTGTTACTAGGCACAGTAACATTTCCAAATAAATACATTTCCATAGCAGATCAATCCATGACATTCCATCGTGCATGTAGACAGGAAATATAGGTGAAGTTGGTTCTCCTAGCTCAGCCCTACAATACTGTTTCCCACCCTCAGTAACAGCTGCACCCACTGTTACCTGTTGGCACTCCTCCCATACTTGTTCCCAGCAGGCCAGAGAGCAGCCAAGACAGTATTAATCTGGTTTTGGCTATGCTCAGGAGCCACTCTTTATTTTGGGAAGGTACTCAAAAGCTCATGTCAGCTACACCACAAACTTTTCCACCTGAGGAGTAACATCTGCATTTATAGAAGCTTAATCTAAATAAAAATGTAAACAAAATCATCCCCCTGAGGTATCATTTGCTCGAAAATGACACAAAATAGAAAAGAACTTACTATTTCAGCTACAAAACATTATAATTATAAAATTAATTATAATGCATAAAATAATTATGCACATTATATATAAAAGGAGAAAAAAAGCAAAGCTCAATACCACCTAAGGTTGGTGGTGCTAACCATAGTCATCTCAGAGCAGAGTTTGTATGGCAGAGGATGCCAGTAAAGCTTGTGGTCACCTTCAACTGTGACCTTTGCATGCAGTTATGTGAGAGTGCATCTCCCCACCTCAAGACATGTGCAGCAATGATTGGAACAAATCAGTAAAGAAGTCAAAGATACCATAATGTTAACAGGTGTAAATACATTCTGTTTTTACATCTGTAAGATACAACTGTCTATGTAAACTATATCATATATTATACACACAACATGTGCCCCTACCCAACATTAAAAGAACATTATTCAGGTTGCAAAGTCAAGCACTCAAAAATTTCAAAATGCGAGAATTAAGGTTGTCTGTGCAATCTTAATCCAGTCCCTTTATGCCTATGCATTATACTACAGTCTTCATTACATTATCACATACTATATTTTCAATTGAACCCCGGCCTCATTCAGTGCATAGGATAGACAGTTCTTTATCAATGATCAGTTATTCAATAGTTATTTTCACTCCACTGTTTAATGCGTGGCTCTAGGCCTTAATTACTGCACACTATTCAAGTCCTGCTCTGAAGACAGAATTATCATGGAAATTTCTGTGGTGCTCATCACAATAATATCTGAGTACTTCACAAACAATAATGAATTTATTTTCACACCAGCCCTATGAGATGGAGGTGTGTGTGGGGGTTGCATTATCCCCATTTCACAGATGAGGAACTGAGGCACAAAGAGATTAAGGTCAAAATAATCCACTAGTTTGGGTGTCCACTTTGAGATGCCTAGTATGCCTGATTTTTCACACTACTTAGCATTATATAACAATTAATATGTTCAAAGCACAGCTCACATTGACTTCAATTCCAGCTGTGAGTGCTCAGCCTTTCTACAAATAAGACGACGGGGTCTCAAGTTGGGCACCCATAGAACACAGAATTAGTGACCACCTATAAGAAGTTTGGTTTAAGTGACTTGCCCAGCATTGCATAGAATCTCGTTGACAAAGCAGGGATAGAATCTAGTTCCTGAGGGGAGTATTCAACTGCCTTAAAAATGAGACCCTCCTTTTTCTTCCTGTAATTCCCTGCCTCATTCACTATAGACCTTCCAACTTCTGCAACAACAGAAGCAGGGATCATGCACACAATAGCTACTTTTATTACGCTTATGGCTACTCGTAAAATCTGTCTCCCCTTTCCCCCCACCTCTCCCAACTGCCCCAGCGGTTACCAGTCTCCTTCTCTTCCAGACCCTGCCTCCCCCTCTGCTCCTCATATAATTACAGTCTTCTTTCCCTCACCACATACTGGACCCTGTCTTGTTGAGTTTCTCTCCTGGGCTCCCACTGTCAGTCTGCTTTCCCAGCCAGTCCCACTCTCCCCACCTCAACCTCAACTCCTAGTCCCACTTTCCCTCTTCCCCATTCCAGCCTCCCTGTCCCAATCTGTTCCTGTAACCTGCCCCTCTCAGTCCTTCTCTTCTCCCTCAGCATTCCAATCAGGCAGCTTCATGCTGCCTGGGCTCAGCAGAGGGGGCTTTGAGAACACATGCGAAACCAGCTCCTTGCTCTCAGTTCTGGTGGCTAGTCTGGCCTGCAGCAACCCAGAGCAGGGAAAATCCTGCTCAGGTGTGTTGGTGGTAGCAGCAGGGGCAACCCATATAGTACTCTTTGGTTAGGCAGGGGTGATATTGACAGTGCCCCCACCCACAGAGCTGCTTGGGAGTGATGTGGTGAGGCAGAACCTCCCTAGTGACCTGTCTGTGAGTGGGTGGGGGTTTCCAAGACATCTTTTCAGTCAGGGACAGCCCCTCTCAGAGCCCTTTGCTGAAGGAGACACAGTGATTCCTCTAGTTGAATGATGAGAAGTGGGCACTTCCCAACAGAGCCTACTGCATGTAGGATAGAGTAACACCTTTCCCAGGACTGTCTGTTGAAGGGTGGGTGGTAAAGGTGGCACCCCATAGACTAAGGCCGCCTTTGCTGTGATGTGGTCTGTGCAGCCCTCCCCACCCAACTGTCCAACTTGAATGAACATCAATCCTCAGTTTGGGGGAAGGTTGCTAGAGCCCTCTGAATTGAGTGGTTGGGGGAACAGCCCTCTAGAGCTCTCTGTGTGAGTTGAAGATGTTGAGGGTAGCACTGCTCCCTCCGTCTTCTGTTTGGAGTAGTCATAGAGCCACCTAACTGGGAGTACAGAGGTGTCTCCACGAAGCTTGTTAGTGAGCTGGAGGCCCCCTCTTCCCCTGAAGAGAAATTTTAGAGAAAGTGGTAGTGGGGAACAGAGGCCTCCTCCTTCCTTTGAATATCACTGGCTGATGTTAGGCACTATAGTGAAGGACTGGGGAGGAATGAGGCCCTGGCCTACCAGAAAATAAGTTGTGTGTTTGTGGTCATGTTCTACCAAACTCACTGAAGTACTGGGAACTACAGAAGCCTGAGCCAGTCTTTTGTGTTTTTGTCATATGACCTGAGAAGTGTGCCAGCTGCCAAGGCCTATCTCTGGTTGCCTGAAGACTAGGAGCTGTGGTGCCAGCTGAGGTGCCCCTTCACCTGGCCTAACCAAAGAGTGTGAGCTGGGATCAGGAGAGGTAGTGTCAGCCCTCAATTTCCTGCCCATCAAAAGTGTGGTGGTGGCAGCTCCCATCACAAGATTTACCTCCGCTGGGATGTGTCTGTTCCTGGAGATGGGCTGCTATGGTGGGTGTGGTGTGACAGGACTGAGCACTCCCCTCCCTGGCTTTAGTAGGTGCCACTGGTAGCTGCTGCTTCCTCTAAAACCTCTAGATCTTCTTCTGTCTGTAGCAGACTTTCTTGTACTTATAATCAGCTCTGTCAGCCTGTCTGTAATGATGTCACAGTGATGGTATCACACTATCATGTGATACCCTGATTATTTTTAATACTTAATCCTGCTATGGCTACACCATTTACCCCTGAAAGAGAGCAATGGTCTAATGTAGATGTGCCCTGTATGTGAGCAATATATATTTGGAAGCATAATGTTTAGGCTGGAATGTGTAAATAGCAGTTTGTTATGAGCTTCTAATACCTGAAGTTAAAAGGATACTCCATGGCTAATCTAATCTAGCTCTGAGATTAATTAATTAATTATAAAAACAACTTGTACAGCTAAATAAAATAATTTTTTGGCCTGTTGGTTTGGTTATTATGCTGAGTTGGATTGAGGAGGGAATCATCATAATGAAAAAGTCACCCACCCTTTCATCTGTTTGTGGAAGCTCCTGAGAATTGAACATAAACATGCCTCCAAAATTATTCTGAATATCATTTGAACAGATCCATAATGCCTATGGCTTCATTCCATAGTCTTTCCTTCCCAACAGGATATGAAACATTCATTCATTGTGAATAGAGCCCTTAGAAATGGCAAAATATTTAAAGACCCCATGTAGCTAAATACTATACAGCAGAACCCAAAACTACAAAAGGAACATAATTTTAAACAGTTCACTACTTGGAAATCAATGAGAAAGATATAAGATGCATATATGTGTGTTTTTTTAATGAAATAACTTTTGATACACATTGAAGTTATTACAGTGTATCCTTTCATTTTTCTGCCTCACTACAATTTACAAAATGGAATACAAATGATCTGTGTTGTAATAATCAATAAAACCATCACAGTTGAGGGGTTGAAGAGTAAAATGCATCTTGGGAGGGGGAATAGTGTACTAGATTGTTAAAGAAATGAGCTGACTAATGCATATTTTCTCATTACAGATAAAGCTGTGGTATGACAAGGTTGGTCATCAGTTGATAGTCACAATATTGGGAGCAAAGGATCTTCCTTCAAGGGAAGATGGGAGGCCAAGGAATCCTTATGTTAAAATTTACTTTCTTCCAGACAGAAGGTAGGGTCAAGGGAAAAGTAAGGGATATTTTAGTAGAAGTTAAAATAGATATTCAGATGACATGCAGAGTTGAAAACAGATTGCTAGCTAATACTGGTCATACATGAGATTTTATAGAATAGTCTTAAAGAATGGAATTTAGTGATTGAACATGTTATATAACAGTGTAGAACAGGTTTTACATTTCTTTGAATACTATTTTCTGTTAATCAAATTAACTTCAGTTAAATTATTTTATCAACTATTGGATGGCAAACTAAAGATAAACCTGTCTGCACTGCATGAGGAGCTGTTGTTTGCAAATACTGTTGTTAATATTTTAAGGCCATATTATCTGCTAGGTTGTTCTTGTGTAGGGGACAGGAAATTCCACAGATATAGATTAATTGAGTTTCTGACTGATAATTTCTTCAAGGCATTCATTGTCCCCCACATCCCCGTCCCCACAGCAAAAGAGGAAGAGGGCTTGGCATCCAAAAACCATGAGTCTCAAATTGTGGTACTGACAATTTAATGCTGATGAGGACCCGAACCTGTGACATGCTGAGAACCCTCAGCTCTAATTTTAGGCCTTTCTCACTACACAGTATTGATATTAATTTACACTAGTAATTCCCATGGCATTTAGGAGAAGATGATGGTGTGATGGGGCCTTTACCTCTCCTACCCCCTTTTATCTCAGTACTTGATTCTGTGAATGTAGTTGTTTCCATTGGGTCAGAGGGAAGGGGAACAGTTAGAGGAGTCCTTCTAACTGGAACTCTCATCTGTGTTTCCTCTGCTCTTGTTGACAGAGGGGAACATTTGGCTTTATTTTGTGGTATGTTGTGAAATGTAGCAGAGGTTTGCTGTAAATTGTGGAATCAGAATATGAAAAACTGATTAATGGAGCGATAGAATAATATGCATCTTTAAAATAAGCATTTTTACTGCATGTGTTTGTTATACTGTACATAAATGTTTCCCAGCCTGGAGATTCTGCCTTCCTATCCATTTCTCCTCAGCCCTGTCTGGGGCAGAGCCAGTTAACCGTAAATATTTAATTAGAAAGAATTGTCTAATCATGAAAGGTGCTAAGTACCTTCAGTTTCCATTGATTTCACTAGGAATTGAGGGTGCTCAACTCCTTGCAAGATTGTCCTTTTCATCTTCACCATATTCAGTATGGTAAAGTAACCTGATATAGGATAAAATGGTGAAGTTAGCCAAACAAAAATGGTTTATCCATTTTATGTCAACTTGGATACTGTGATATCTTTTATGCCATCATCATATGCATTGCTGTATTTCAAAAGCTTTTTTACAAAAATGTCCTGGTTAGGCCTCTTTGCCTTAAAAGTTTTTAAACCATTGGCCTAATAAAATATAGTGGTCTAGATCCTCAGCTCATGCAAATTGGCATAGTATCATTGAAGACAATGGAGTAGGTGAAGATCTGCACTAACTGGGGTTCAGATTCATTGTTTTATTATATTTATCTTGTCCACTTTTTTGAAGATCAATATTCCCACCAATAATTTCTGTTTTCATATTGTTAGATAATTAGAGCTTTTATCATGCAATGGGATATGGGCAGAAAGACCCCTATACCTAGGTTGGAAATGGATGGTCAGGTGATGAAAAGAAGAAAAAATCCCCAAATATAATATAAAATAAATAGAAATATATTATTAAAATAAAATAATGTATAAAATACCAATAATGATATATTTTGGAATTTTACCATGATTTAGTAATGTTTTACAAGAAATACTTTGTGTTGTTCTTTTTATTTTCTTTTATGTGAGGAGTGTAGAATTTTTCCTTTAATTATTCCTGGTATTTCCTCCTCATATATAAAAGAAACAGCAGTTTGTCTTATTGAATTAGTTTTCTTCTGACAGCCAAACTGCTTTTTCTCTTCTCTGAAGAATAAACCTAGTAGTCTAAAATAAATCTGTTATGCATGGAAAAGTAACCTGCTAGAGGAAAAGTGCAGTTAAACAACTCAAGCATTTAATTAGGTGAGCATGTGAAGCTCTGACTAAACAAATTTCACTGGAAAAACATGTCCAATGTAACTATGGTGAACAAATCTTGAGTGTTGAAATACGCAATTAGAGTTATTTATTTTAACAATATGGATAAAATGCAACTACATAGTTAACATGTTGTTCCAACATCTAGCTACCAGAAGTTTACAAATAATGCAATTGTTATTCATATAATTAGGATGTTATACACTTAGAGTATTTATAAATGTGCCAGTATCTTCATTATATTGTTAAAAATATATAAATTAGTACCGCAGTTGAATGACGTAAAAAAAACAGCAAGTTTTAAACGAATGAATTTTGTAAACACACTTCATGAATACAAAACTGTAAATTATAACCAGTCCCAGGTCCTAATCTTTTTTCCATCAGAAACTCCTAATTTTGATGTCCTTCTGGTTTATTGTTAGTCTTTCAAACTACACACAAATTACCACTGTTCTAAGAGATCATGCATTTAACAAAATGCTTAGTACAATGTAGTAGGTTTTTGGAAGTCTTTAATGTTTAAATTGCTCTTTGCAGTGATAAAAACAAAAGAAGAACAAAAACAGTAAAGAAAACATTGGAACCCAAATGGAACCAAACATTCATTTATTCTCCAGTTCATCGGAGAGAATTTCGAGAACGAATGTTGGAGATTACACTTTGGGACCAAGCACGAGTTCGTGAGGAAGAAAGTGAATTTTTAGGAGAGGTATTTGGTACTGTTTTAACTCTTCATAATCAGTCAGTAGTTTGGGGACTTTGTCAATAGTACATGGATGAGTGATGATTTCTTTGGCTCTTGTGAATAAAATATTTTTATCAGATGTAAAAAAAAAAAAGCTGACACTGTTGGACGTATTTGACTGTTTAATAGTAACTCTTCCTAAAAGTTACCTGAAATTTATGATGTAATGTTGTTATCCGATACATTCTTTAGTTGTTCTGTCTTAATAACAGCATGCACATAGTTTCAAAAAGTCATATTCTTTGAGGATTGTTGATAATGGTCCAAATTTGTCCCTGGCGTAACTTTACTGAAGATGTTGAAATATGTTTATTAATTTGTCCCAAGATGTTTAGATGCTGTTCAGATTGTCATTAAGTTGCTAAGGTTGCTATTAAAGCTAGAAGTGTTTGTCTTATTCGGTGTCAAAATTTGTTACAAGTACTATATTCATAAGTGTCTTGATGGCTCATTTTTGAGTGAATGCAAGAACTCTTTTTAATTTCAAATGTGTATGTTAACATTAAAAGAATGATTAGAATAAACTGTATAGAAATACCTATTTTAAAATAGTGTTCCACTGTAGCACCTGTGCTTGTTTCTTTTGTAGATTCTTATTGAGCTAGAGACAGCACTATTAGACGATGAACCTCACTGGTACAAACTTCAGACACATGATGTTTCCTCATTGCCACTTCCCCATCCCTCGCCATATTTGCCACGCAGACAGCTACATGGTGAAAGCCCTACACGGAGGTTACAAAGTAGGTTATTAATATTACAATGCTGTGTATATCTCATCTAAATTAGTGTGTACAGTATGTTACATTCTAAGCTAAAGATTTGTAAAAGGAGAAGTCGACATTGTGTGTTTGTTTTTCATTGCCATTAATCAGTGCCTTTTGATTGTCAATGAGCATCTGAAGTACTCAAAATGCTAATGCCGAATAGTGCATGACAATGCATTCTTTCTTAAAATATATGGCCAGATCCTCAGCTGAAGGAAATTAATTTAGTCAATGAAATTATGCCAGTTTTCACCAGCTGAGGACCTTCTAATCTGATTGTACACCCAAAGTGAAACACAGTAACTGTCTTCTAAACTTTTTTTTTAAAATGAAGTACAATGACTTGTATGTAACTTTGCATGTATTGAATTTAATACAATTGTTTGTTACTGCCTTTTGATACTATCACTACAGTAAAAACAGCATGTTCAACATTTTGTTAAATTCTGACAATTCTGAATTGTCAGACCATTTGCCATGCAAAAGTTTTTGTTTGATTTTGCAAGTAACAGTGTGCTTCATAACTCTATTCTGTATGGTACAATATTAGAGGTCAATGGTAGGTTGCAGTAAATAGCAGAAGTGTTAACAAAAGAACTTACGCTGAGTTGGTAGAGGTACTTAAGGCAGAAAATAAGTGGTATGACCAAATCTTGTTTAATCACCTTCTTTTTTTTTACCATTTAAATTTCTTTATTGAGTCAGTGTTTCAAAGTTGTGCTTTGTGATTTACTGTTACAAAATTTCTGTAGGCATTGTAAAGTATCCTTTGCAAATCCTACAGATATTTTTGTAAAAAAAAAATTGTAATTTACAAGATTTATAAGATTTTTTTTGTTCACACTCTCTCTCTCTCTCTCTCTCTCTCTCCCTCCCTCCATGCACATATATGCATACCTTGACAAGATATTTATTTTTTAAATTTTGTTTTTGACAGTGGAGCCCAAACAATGTTCAGTATATTATAAACTCCACATGGATTCTCCAGTAATTAAGCTCATAAACATAAGTATTTGTAATAGTTGTCTACTTTGAGGTTGTGCAGCTGATTATGAGAGGGATTGGAATGCTCCATATCATAATATTCTGAAATTGATAAACTACTGCATCAAGTTGTGATGCATAACTTTCTACCATTGAGATTATCATTATACTTAGTCAGATTTTCTTTTTCTGACTGACAGGTGAGGATCTCCTTTTCAATCCAGTATCCTTCTCAATAGCTATGTTGTTGTTTTTGACAAATTCTTATGGTTTTTAACTATTTTGTTCCTTCTTCATTTCCTGCAGTTAATTTTTCTGTAAATTAAAAAAAAAATTAAATTCAACTTTTCTGGTGTGCTAGAGTAGTTTTCTATTTGGCATTTAGTTAATTTTTTCCCTAGCTTTCAGAAAATATTTAAACCCTGAGTAGCAAGCCCCTTTATTTTTAGCATTTGACATATGACCATTCAAATGTTGGCCATTGTGGATAACCATAACAGCTAATTGCTTTGTTTTGGAGGTGTAACCATGCCTCCGTGGGTCACAACTGAGAATACAAAATTCAGAACAAACTGCTGAGAAATAGGGCAAATACACTCCAAAACTGGCTGTTATTCTCCCTTAAGATATACCAAACCAGCAACAAAAGTAAACTTCTGTTTCACCACTCTGGTTAACAAGAAGTCAGAACAGCAGTTTCCTTAGACATTCCAGTCCTTGTATCACCACCAAAAACACTAGACTTTAAGATGAGTGGTTCTTTACAACCAATTTCATCAAATGAAAGGTTCTTCTTATCCCAAAGGATCAGCCACACACCCAGCTCAATATATAACTCAGATCGTACCTAATAATCACGCTGTTGCCAATCCTTTGGTATCTAAAGTCTAAAGGTTTATTTATAAAAACAAAGAAAGAGGTGAGAGTTAAAATTGGTTAAAGGAATCAAATACATACAATAATTGCAAAGTTTTGATTCAGGCTTGTAGCAGTGATGGAATAAACTGCTGGCTTAAATCAAGTCTCTTTTTGCTTCCAAATCATTGGAAGGACCTCAGTCCCTTGGTTAGAATGCTCCCATTAGTATAAGTCCATAGTCCAGAGTTTTGAGCAGGAAAGAGGCAAAATGGAGATGTTTCCAGGACCTTTTATAGCTTCTGCCATGTTGAGGGAAATCCATTGTTTCTAACAAAGCCTTCAGCACAACTAGTGGAAAATTACAGGTAAAAGGTGGCATTTGGAGTCACACAGGCAACTCACATGTCCATCATGCATGATTTCGCTTAGTCATAGCAGGAAAGTCCATTAGGTGTAGATAGGTGTCTCCCATGGTCCATTGTGAGTTAAGTGTTTCTTGATGGGCCACTTAATTTGAATATTTCCTTCAAGATGTGCAGGCTAAATACCTTGTGGGCATTACCCGAGGAGCAAACATTTGAAATCCAGGCATAGACCCAATATTTATAACTTCAAATACAAAGATGATACATGCATACAAATAGCATAATCATATTCAGCAAATCATAGCCTTTCCATAGACACCTTACTTGACAACCTTTGTAGAAGATTTGTTGCAATTATGTAACAGTGGTAGCAACAATGATCTGCATGATCATATTTTAATCAGATAACGTCACAGGGGAAAGCTCATAATGATACTAGCTTCAAGATCTGATCAAATATATTGCCTCATACCTTCAGATCTAAGGAGTATATTCTGTCTTCCTGGCCTCACCTGAACAATCTTGTAAGCCTGTATGAAAGCAAATATAGAAAGCCTTATCAAAGGTTTCATGGTGCCAAATATTTGCTCTGGTTGGAGGTCAGGACTTAGTGCAGAAATCCTTCTCCATTTCAATGTAGCTTTGACTCAAAAAAGAAGTTTAAAGCCAAAGAAGAAGTTAAAAGTGCTCATTATAATTGTTGGAACCTTCATACATTTCTCTATACGACACAAGGCTGTCTAAATTTCAGTAATAATATATGTGTCCAAATTGAGATGAGAAGCCCACTCAGAAAGATTTCAGAATCATGATCCTTCTCGTAGCCCAAACTTCTCCTCACTTTCCTAGACTGTAGGTACTTCAAGATTTTGAAACCTAGTGTCCCATAAATTATTCTCAATTCAAATTGACATAGTTTTGCAAGCACAGAAATACAGAACAATGACTTTTGGAACTGAAATTCTCCAGATTTGGGACTGGGAAAATGTCCACACTGAAATTTAGTATTCACTAGGAATTCTTATAGGAAAAGGACTATGTGATAACTAAGCAATTCCATTGAGCAGTAGTAAATCTCATGAGTTATCCCTGCATCAGGAATTGCAAAATTATATATTTCTTGAACTGGAGTATGCCTGAATTAAACTTATTTGCCGCAGCTCCGAGTTTAAAATTATCAGTATCAGTTTCTTGCAGAAGAAAGTGGGAGAGCCATAAGAATGCTTGGGGAACAGACTTGCATATCCTTCTGACTTCACCAAGAAGAGAGTGTTTATATTCTACTAATAGCACCATAATGGTGAAGGAATAAGTGGTTCCTGTTCTTTTTGTTGGAGGTTTCAAGAGAAGATTCAGCTAAACTGAAGGCCTTACCATGTCTTTTGACTTATGAAGGTCTTACTGAATGCTGTGATAAAAAGTCTTCTGTATAATGGAATATGAATGTGGTTCTCAGATTATAAAACTTAATTTTGTGCAAAGAGATACTTGTAAAATCAAGTTTCTTAGACAGAAAATGTTATGTCTGGTGTCAGTTAATTAAACCTATAGGGCAACTGAGTTCCAAACTTTAGTGACTATGATTTTATGAAGAGACAATGATGTTGTGTTAGATATGCAGATACCTTCCAAGCTGGTCTCAGAGTTCCACCACAATCAGTCATCCTGTTTATATTTTTTTATTTCCTAAACTCTGTCCTGGTGTACTTCTACATGTGCAGACTTTTAAAAGTCTCCAGTGTTTGTTTTGGAGCAGACAAAATCCCTTAGAAAGTCAGTCCAGCTATTTTCCTTCATTTGGCACTTATTGCTTCAACTGTGTATTGCATAGTGAATCTTGCTTTCAGCTACTGGCGTTACAAAAGCTGTCTCCAGGTTGAGACAAAAGTAGTTCAACCCTCCCACTTTCTATTTGTATTTTGGAATGACACTAAGTATATTATTGTTAGTTTGTAAAATAAGAGCTACCTTAGTTCATGTATACAAAAGTTGTTGCTGTTAGAAATATTTCATTCCTCATTTTAAAAATATAGGTATTTTTACTGTATTAGAGGTACTGTATCTCTCTCAAAAAAGAGATTTTGAATTACAAGGATATTTGTTTTTCTTTTCATATGTAGACATATCTGGGCTTTATAGTCTCCAAATGAGTGTAGCTCTACCTTTAAAGGAGATAAAATTATTTAATTTTTGTTCTCTGAAGGTAGTATAAAAGAATCACCTACACTCACCCACTTTCTTTTCTTGCTAGAGTCGGGGATGTGGTGTTGTGCTTGTAGCACTTTCAATTCTCTTTTTAGCTTCAGTGAATTTTAGTGATCATGAAAACTGCCAGATTGACAGCCCTGAAGAATGCATTTCTGTACTTATGCACAGCCAGTGATGTATAGCAAACTTTCCACGGTACCCCATATGCTGGTTTGCAGTGGCCAACTCTAGCAGAGAGTAGTTCAGTTTCCATACCCATTTATTCCTCGATTATCTCTGAATAGACAGATTTTGTGATACAGACATGTCCACTAAGAATTAGTCTATCATTGATTTTCACTTATGTCACTGAACCTACAACAGATGGTAACAAGTTTCAGTCATCTCCAGCCTGTGCTGGATTTGAATTGGTGCAGATGAAGGACTTTGTATCCTTAACCAATCCTCCCACACTATCCAATTCCTGGACTTTCTATTGAGAAGTGCAGTGCAGTGTATCTGCGGGTATCTCATATATACAAGTAAAGATTACAGCTACTGCAAAACACTCAAATATACAACATTTAAAACATAAAAATATATCTTCTTACGGCCTTTCAGCCAAGGGATTTCATGGTGCCATACTACGCAAATGACACTGTTTGGCTGTTATACAATGACTATGTTTTAAGCTTTTTCATATAGCATATAAGGTCTATGGTAACATAAAATGTAAATAGTCCCACAGGTGGTGAGTTATATGGGCCCGGGGTGCCCGTGCTCCACCAATATTTAAGAACGTGGGCCCAGCTCCACCAATGTTTGGGCTTATCGCTTCAGGGGGATGCGGGGTCCAGGGCAGCTTGGGGGGCTAGCAGGGGGCCTGGTGCCAACAGCAGCGAGCGACCTGGCTCCAGCCCGCCCCGGTCCGCCTCACTGGCTCCCAGCGTCGCTCGGGGGAGGGGCGGAAGCCAGAAAGAGGTGGGGTGGAGATGGAGGCTTCGGGGAGGGGATGGAGCAGGGGCGGGCTCAGTTGTTTGCTGCTGCCGGCGCCAAGCCTCCCGCTAACTTCCCAGGCTGCCCTGGATCCCGCCTTCCCCTGAAGCACGGGGCCCCCTGAAGTGTGGTTGCCCCATTCCAACCTATGGATGGGATGGCTCTGGGTCCGGGGCGGCCTAGAGGGTTAGCAGGGTGCCTGGCACTGGCAGCAGTGAGCGACTCCGCCCCTGCTCCACCCCTTCTCTTCCCCCATTCCACCCCTTCCCCCGAGTGACGCTGGGAGCCGGCGGGGCAGAGTGGGGCAGGCTGGGGCCGGGTCACTTACTGCTGCCGGCACCAGGCCCTCCGCTACCCCCACAGGCCACCCTGGACCCTGCATCCCCCTGAAGTGCGGGGCCTGGGGTGGTTACCCTGGTCCATCCTATGGACGGAACAGCTCCCTTTTGGGCACCACCAAAAATTATATAAACCTGCCACGCATGAATAGTCCCTCTCACTGATCATAAGTGGACTTTTGGGATACATTTTTACTACAGCCTCAACCCAGCTTCCAATTATGCACCCAAAATCAGCTGTGCATAAAAAAAATCCAAGCAATTCTATAGTGTAACTGGGGAGTTATTTGCATTATTTTCCTTCTGACAACTGATTGTAGACACAACATTATAGGTAATTTAAAAAATATTGGCATTTACCCCCTGTAGTTGATCATTATACTGTGGTATTCGTGACATTTCTCATACAATATGTAGAAAATACCACAAATTCCATGGAAAAGTTATTAAGTAAAGTAAGGTAAAGTAAATATTGTGGTATGGTATCACATTTATGTATTACAGCAGTTCAGATCAATGGGACTGAGGCAACCAGTAGTTCTACAATTTAAACTCAAGAGGTTGGGAGGCAAATCTTCTGTATTGTGGGCCTGCAAATCTGGAAGGCTTTTCCCTCTTTGTGTTTCCTAGGGTACATATGTAGTATTCTTCACATTGAAAAGCAAGATATATTTGTTTCACATTTTACAATTATTTGCAGCTGTAGGTATGAGGAGTGGACAGTGTTTTATATTTGAGTCATGTGGGCTGATATTGAGTGGTGGGTGAAGGTGTAAGACTATTGAATATTTTGAGGCACTAATTCTGTACTAATTCTGCTTTGTTTATAGAGACATATGCCCTTTGTTTATTAAAACTTGTTTTAGATATTTTTAAAATAATTGAATTATTGTTGTTTATTTTTACTTAGTGTTAAAAAACCAACAGATTCATGTTTTCAAAGTCAATTCTTTAGAACCACACTCTTCCCTGAATTATTGATCCGTTAACCACAAAGTGTGGGTTGACAGCATTGATAATGGTGAGATGCCAAAAAAGAAAAATATGTACAAAACAGAATTTTTCAGTCCCTCTGGAACACAGCTTCTCTAGCACTTTCACAGGCTTGGAAACCTGCAGACATAAGGATACATAATATGGCTGAGATCCTGAAGGAGAAAAGTTTTAGATTCTGAGCACTTTCATTAGAGGGGAAAATGAATTAATCTCAAACTGTGACCTTCAAAGAAAAACGTAGCAGTTTTCAGAAATAACAGTATTTCGAATTAACTGTGAGAACCAACAAATAATGGACAAACTGCATTATCCTGAAAAGATGAAAGTGAATGTAACTGCCAAAAAAATTAAAAATCAGTGTCTAGAAAATCAAATTAGAGACCTCAAATTATCTGAAAATAAGAAAATTCTTAACTGGTTTTATTACATGAAGAATCTTATATTGTTTGTTCTTAGAATTAATGTCAATGAGGACCTCATTTGCCAACCTACATAATTCCAAAGTGAGATACTGAAAAGAACTCTGGTAAGGGAGAAATTCTGGTCGTCAGCATTTCGGGACAAAGATTGAATGCAGCATATGCAACAAAAGAAATCTGCATATAGTATAGGAAAACAAAACATTCCTTTTCCAAATTTAGTCTGATTAATTTGGATGAGAAGAAAAAAAATGATATCCCTAAAAAAGGTCTAGATGGGGATATACATTCTGCAGTCCTCTTCATGGCTAAGTGTTGGGCAATTTACCAGGAGACAGGCTATCTTTTCTGGAGCTAAGCTTCAAATTTTAAATTACTAGAAACCTTCAGGTCCAACCAGAAACATGGGGAATTTAACAAACTAGAAGACTCAGTTCACAGGTAACTAACTCAAAGACGTTTCCTCTGTTAGTTAATTTCACTGACTGGATTTGAGATCCTGGATTCAGTTCCTTGGAGTGTAGAGGCAATGCTTTCCCTCTATCTTCAGCAAAGTGTGGGGATGAATGGAATTTTATAGTGAAGATTCGAGCCATCCCTCCTATTGCACTGTAATGTTAAAGTTTGCAAATCAGTAGTGTTGCAACTTGTGAAAAACAAGAGACTTTTTATTGGTATTGCTGAAATTTGAAAAGTTTAATAATAACTGAGATAAGTATTAAAATATGTTTGCGATTTTATCCTGTGAAAACAGGGCTATTGTACACGTAGGCCCTCATCCTGCAATGAGATCCATGCTGGCAGAAACCCCATTGACTTCACTGGGATTCTGTACAGGCAGAGGTCTGCTCACGTACATCTTACTGCTGGATCAGGATCTTATATATCATGTTTCCTTTCACTGTACTGTGAATATGGAAAGCCAATAAAATAATTTTAAGTTAATGCCACCACCATCAAATTTAAGTTGAGGTAATTATAACCATTCTATCTCACCAGTCAATAGGCATGGGGCACTTAATGGAGAGGCATATGGTTTTTTAATATTATAATATGGAGCATTTTACGTGCATTTTACATGCAGTAGCACAGACCCACAAGTGGAGAATATATTACAGATATTTAACTGTAGTGAGCAAGAATAACTTTTTTCTTTCATGCTTTTTACATAATTTCCCCCTTTCTTTTGTGGAACACAGGCCTTGGGCATGTTATCATGGTTTGCATGTATGAGTGTTTTGTTCATAGGATATGAATATCAATACCAGTATTATATTCTTATTATACATGGATGAGTTATTAAATCCTTTAACAAAAAGGTATTTAACATGATACAGGGGTGTCTGAAAGCCTTTAAACTACCAATATTTTTCCTTCTGAAAGGACAACTGTTTAGGCTATGAATTTTCTGCTGTTTTGGATAATTAAAAAGAGGCTACAGTAAAGTGTGATTGAACCACAAAAACATTGGAAGGCCCAGCAAAAAATTCCAAAAGCAGTGAAAGGGAATTGGGGTATTTTTATAGTTCTCTAGGTCTGGCTACTTTATATAATCAAGTTAGTAAACTATTCTCCTCCCATAGTAATAGCATTCTGATTCAAGAGGACCAAAAATGGAAATCACAAGAGAAAAAAAATGTTTTCATAGCAAATTAAACCATTTGGAGGCAAGCTTTACTTTGCTAAAAACCATATAAATAGCAGATTAGGTTGTCTTTAAAAAAGGTTTAAAAGTTTCTGGTTCCACAAGGGGGCATTCTGTTCTGACTGAGGGTAACAGACTCTTGATATAATGATTATGCATAATAAACTATCATATATAATTTTATAACAATTTCTGGAAAAATGTTTAAAATTATTCTAATGTTACATCTTGTAACTATGTAACGGCAAAAGTGGCTGCTCAATAGTCATAGGCTGCAATATTGCAATGATCTCCACATGGGCATAGGCCTGTGCCTTCCAGTACCTCTGCCTCTGTACAGCTCTTTGCAGAACTAAAGCCTTAGAAAGTCCATTCCTCTGTAATTACATCAAGGAACTTTGGTCCAGATTCACAAAAGTATTTAGGTGCCTAATTCCCTGCTGAATGAATCAGCGAATATAGTGATTATGGGTCCCTGGAAACTATGTTGTCTAGTGGAAAAAGAAGAGAGCTCTTTTAATTTTAATTGTATTTACCAACAAAAACAATTCGATAATATACAGAATTGCCATTTGTAGGTAGGTTAGTAGCATCATATACACGTTACACAGTGGGAAACTGAAGCTCACAGAGATTAAGTGACTTGCCTTCGAGGGCACACTGATCTAGCAGATTACTGCTAAAACTAGTTGTCTGGAGACTAGGGTTCCAATTCTAGATTCTGACACTGACATGCTGTGTGACCTTGGACAGATCACAGCCTCACTGAATTTCAGTTTCCTCATCTTTAAAAAGGGGGCAATTATATTTAACAACATTATAAAGTTGTTGCAAAGTCTAAACAATATTAGTAAGCTGTTACTCATGCAAAATATTATTAGAGCCTCTTAATGGCCTAATATAACTCGGGACTTCCTGGCTTCCAACCATGTTCTCATTGCATTGTGGAGACAGTAGCATCAGCTCCTTCGGTGGTAGCTTTACAAATTTGCAAATGCAAAAGTGACTTTTCACTTTTTCACAAATGATCAAATAATGAATTTAGTCCCAAAAAATTGAAGTTTTGGAAAATTTGTCCAATTGTATGAGTTAGAAACCTGTAAAAGAGACAAACTTTAGTTAAAAAAGTCCACCAAACAAAATAAATGTTTTGGTCTGCTGAGCTGTTAGGTGAGGAAGCATAGGAGGAATACAAATACTAAACTAAATCCTGCAAGCTGGTACCCACATGAATAACTTTGTTCATGTCAGTAATCTCAAACTCAGTAGGGCTATTGGGAGGACTGGAGTTATTCATATATGTAAATGCTTGCATAATTGGGGGCAGTGAGTTGGTGGAAGGAGAGGAAGATTGACAGAGACTTTATTTTTTGGTGTGGTAAATTAGGAACAGGACTTTTAGGTGCCAGCCCATAATATCATGCAGAATTGCCACAAGTGAATGCTGCTGATAATATTCTGCTGGAGACTTCTTCAATTCGAAAGCATTGCACAATCACTTAAGGATAGTAATTTATTGTTTTATTATATTAAAATTCACATAATTGAATATTATTTGAACAGACTGGTTGCCATTAAAAAGTAAACATTTATTCACAGTTATAGTTCAGAATAGGTAACAACTGGAGTATCTTTGGCAACATTGTTCAGTTACTGGGAATAAAAGTTGACTTTCTACTGGTGACCAAAGTGTCATTGTTGTGGTTTAATTTCTGCTAATTACTGTGGTTTTCCTCTTTTATATTTAATTTGCTTTGAATTAAATACCTTTATGGAAATCTTTAAGCATTAATATGGCCAGCCATAACTCCTCCACTTCTAAACAGAAAAGTGATTGCAAATTCACAGGTTCTAAGCATCCCTGTTACATGTATAGATTTCATGTATTTTTTCTTGACATCACTTCATTTTAATATTTGTTTTGCAGATAAAGGCTTATATTCATATAATTCAGGTAAATTTTCAGCATGCCTGAAGTGTTTATTGCTTGCATATATATGCACAGTTTAAGTTGACATTTTATTGATGTGCTTATGCTACATACTGTGCATATTTTAAATTGCTAAAGAGTTCCTTGGCTTTCCTGTGTGCTTTTCAGTCATGTCCTTTGTACTGGCTTTATTTTTTCAACATCTTAGTATTGGGAACACCTTGCTGAACTTCCAGTGACTTTGAAAGTATAATATTTGTTTTGCCTGTCTCTATTTGAGGATAGATAGAGATTTGATAGATAAGTTGTAGTATGCTTTACTAATTATACTGGGGAAATATTAAGTTATTTTGGTCAGAGATTTATTAAAATTGAAAACTTGTACTGAAGCTGCTTTGTGAACTGTTTTAAATAGTTAAAGAATGCAGAAATGTGGTAAGTAAGATACTGTTAATATCAGCAGAAGTGTCTTTGTATATAGCTATATTATACTGTCCCAGTTGTAAATCATTTTGCTATATCTGAGAAAGAAAAGTGATGCTCTTAGCTTTCCTTAATTAAATATAAGTAACTCAATAATGTAAAGCCTTCCTAATATAAACTTTAATTCTATCAAACATTTCATGTGGGACTTTTCCAGGTCAAACAGTTTTAATTACATGAACTTCACTGAGATTTGGTTCACCTAATTATATTTTAATTATGTTTAATAAATGTAATACTAAGAAATTAAAGCTAATACTATGCCCACAAAAATCTCTTCAGCCACGGATACTCAGGGCCTGAATGAAACTGAGAGAGTGAGCTGCATGGTAGTCAGTTGTGGCTTCCTAAGTCCAAGGCTGTTTCTGTTTCAAGCCTGGCATAAATTAGAATAATTTAGGGGCTGCACTAAACTAGACCAAAGGGGTTGTAGCGCAACAAGGACTCCCCGCTGTGGCGCCTCCTGCTGGTCGTCCAGGGAATTAGCTCACCAACCTCCGAAGCACCCTCTGCAGGCTGGTGTCTCGCCTTGCCGCTGGCCCCCGTGTCCTTCCCAGACCCCAGTGCCGCTCTATGTCAGGGTTTGTGCCCCTGCAGTACCCTGCAGTCTCTTGGGGTCTCCACTCCCCAGGGAACCCCCAACCGCCTATCCCCAACTTGCCTCAGTCTTTGGCTACTGCCAGTCACCGTCTAGCCCCCGCTCACTGGGGCGGATTGCAGTATAATTGCCACTCATCATCGGCAAGGAGGATTTGAACCGGCTGCCTCCGCCTACCCTTGGGATGCCCCTCTGCAATCCCAGTATCCTTCTTCTCCTTTAGCAAGGCCTGCAGCCTGGGGGTTTTCCAGGCCAGCTCTTCTGGCCTTTCCCCAGCCCTGCTCCACTTTAGGTCCCCTGCTCAGCTCCCAGCAACCAGGCCCATCCCTCTCAACATCCAGAGAGAGACTCTCTAGCTCCAGCCTAGCAGCCCCTTTATAGGGCCATCTGCGGCCTGATTGGGGTGTGGCCCAGCTGCGGCTGCTTCCCAAATCAGCCCAGGCTTACTGGTTCCCCGCTACAGCCCTCTCACAGGGCTGTTTTAAGCGGTTCAGGGCAGGAGCAGGGTTACGGCCCCGCTACTGGGCTACATTCACTTCTCCTCCTCATCATCATGTGTAAGATTGCCTATAAGGGCCCAATCTGGTAGGCGAGCTCTGAGTCCACTTACCAGATCATGCTCCGCAGGCAAGTTAGGCAGAGGAACACGTCTTCCCCTGGTTCTTGCATTGTTCTGGAGCTTACATGTTGGGACACCTGGTGTGGAGCTGTTCTGCACATGATCAGAGACAGAAACATAGATGCCTTTGGAACTTTATTGCAAAAATTTAGGTGCCAAATGAGCTTAGGCACCTCCAGGGTTTTGTGGAAGCCAAGGGGGCGGGGGAGGTCTGGTGATTCCCAGTGGGGCCTGATTCTTGGATTTAGGTGCCTAAAGTGGCAGTTAGCCACCTAAGTCCTTTTGTGACTCCAGCCCCAACTGACTAAGCCACCGAAAGGCCATCTATCATCTTGAGATAACTCTAACCACTGGACAATATGTTATTCTGATGTCTGTCTTAGACTGTCCTGTTGAATTTGTTCCACTTTGTATATGTAATTAAAAATACATTGGGCCTGAGATAGAGTGAGAAATGAGTCCATAGTCCAGTGGTTATGGCACTCACCCGAGAGGTGGTAAACCTGGGAGATGTCTGTGCTACCTTGCATGTAAAAGCAATATCTCTCTGGGATATTGATGACAGAACTATGCACAGGTCTCTACATCACTGTCTAATATCTGGTCCAATGTAGAAAGTAGTTTCAGGAGGTCTTCCAGAATTCTCTGCCTGCTAAAGCTGTCTGTCTTCAAAACATTTATAAATACAGAGTGTTTCATTCATGATTTGGAAGAGGCTGGATAGCCATCTGTCTTGGATGGTTTAGACACAACAAACCCTGCATCTTGGCATGGGGGGTTAGACTAGATGACCCTTGTGATCCCTTCTAACCCTATGATTCATGTAAAATGGCATGCACTATGCGCCAAGGGGACACATCCTCTTCATTGGATCCCCAATCTGGCTATACACCCCTGATTCTATTACAACAGGGTTCTTCCCTATTATGGAGGAAGGGGCTAGGATCCACCCTAAGAGATATGCAAATAATCTCCATTCCCCTGAGTAGTGATTCTTCTTAGTCTCTGTGTCCCTTTCCTACCCATCAGAAACCTTGCACACATGCCAAAGACTGATGGCAAATAGGTTAAGTCTCATAGCTAGTGACCTATTGGATGATTGCAAACAGCCTGAGCTGACACACACTTGTGAGCATGTAATCATTTGTTAATATGTATTACTACAGAATGCTAAAAAAATACAGAGTGCCTTGTCCTCATTTCAAAAAGTACATTCTCTTTTATGAATGGGTGAGTATCACCTACATGTTAGTATACAGATTTTAATATTCCAATATCAGCAGTAAAACAGGTTGGGCGTAGCATGCACCCCTCCTGTACTTACAAGATGCCAAAGAAGAAAGAGATTAATGTGTGTAAGTAAAATTAAGCCAAACAGAGGCTAACACATTTATTTGTCATACATGACCTACATTTTAGGTCTAATTGTGGATTTAGAATCTGCTTTTGCCAACTAAGCTCTAGCTATTTTAACAAGTGTTGTGCTTGCTGTGGTAGCATTAAAATACCTCTTTTCCTCTGAATTTTCACATTGTCTTGCAGGATGCAAACTATGCATATGAAGCTGCTAAGCCCTAATAATGATTATCATAACCTTTTAGAAAATGTAGCATTCATTTAACATAATAGCTATAATTCCTCTTCCAAGTGTTTATGTACGAGTTTAGCCATATTGCAAACAAGCACAAACAAATGCAAACATAGCATAACTTCAGTATTTTGCAGCTGGATTTCATTCTTTCACTTTTGAACTATTATTTATCGATTTAGAGGAAAATAGTTAATGTGCCACTTAATAACCATTACAATAATGTACATATCTTTCTGTTCCAAGGATCCTGTATTGATTCTCCTTGTATATATCTATATATTTTTGCCAAGTTATGTAGTCTGAAATACATTTCATTTGGTTATTATTATTGCCTGAGCAGTTCTGACTTACAATAATAACACTGATATGTTTGTGACGATTCTTTTTCTGCAGGGTCCAAAAGAATCAGTGATAGTGAAGTCTCTGACTATGACTGTGATGATGGAATTGGTGTAGTTTCAGGTATGAATTTCTAAAGGCATTCTTCTAGTTTCAGTAAAGAGCTTTTTTATTTATCATGTACTAATTTATTGTTGCTTTTCTCCTGGTAAAAAATAAATCAGCACTCAATACACATTTTTCTAACAAACACCCAGGATGCTGTGAGCTAGCTTTTCTTAACGCATTAACTACAAAGATGACTCGTAAAGGGGAAAAGCAATGATCCCTTTTCTTTTTTGGCTTCTTTATAATGTATTTTGTCCAAAAAAATGAAAAAAGAGTTTTATTTTGTTGTGCTTTCTTTTTAACTTGGAATTCAGGTCTTATGTTATCTGGAAGACTCTATGGTGAAATCATAGTGAAATAGTGAGAACACTGGAGTCAAGGATTCAGAAAGCTGAGCATTTGAGTGGGGAAGGGAATTTTAGCCATACGTTTTTAAAAGTCTATTTGTTTTTGTTAACAGATATTTAATTTCAGTGCTTCATGAGTATTTAAGACGAAAAATGTTATTGGCAAAGATCCAACACCCTGCCTCTTCTAATAAGATGCAAAGAGCTCACAATAAACAACTCTGAGTTCTCCAAGACATCCATCAGTAAAACCAGAAGAGACTACATTTTGCATTTCTGGATATTTCTAAGTTAATAAATAGAAAAAAACAACAATTGTTTTTATAAAGAAAAAATAACAGTAATAAAACGCATACACTATCCTTTTGGGTCTTTAAACTTTCCACAGAGAAAAAAAAAGGGACATCCTGTGACAGGAAAAAGTCCTTATGCCAGTCATGTTTAATTCTTTCTTTTACAAGAGGCACCATTCTGGACTGGGGTGTGCTTCATAGCTCAGTCCCCAACATTTCTAGTTTTTTCACACCTAGTTCTCCCTTTTTGTTGTAGCCCACCTTTGGCCCCATATCTATCACTACCTTATGGCCGCAGGCCTTGTCTACAGTGGAGAAAGCAATTATGTTAGAAACCATTATTAACTAACACATCTAACTAACAGAATGTAAAACACAACTTAGTACCTAGGGTACTAATGTGCTAATGTGTTCACTAATTATGAGTAACTTGAGGGTCCTCACTACCATAACCAGGGAATACATTTTAAAACTTGTCCTTGTCAACACTAGTTGCTACACATCATATTAGTTAACGCATTTCTAACATGATGCATCTTCCTGGTCTAGACAAGCCCAAAGAGGGAATTCTGCTGCATAGTAGACACAACCAGCTGGCAGTTGTGCCTTTGAAGAAGCAGGTTTGATTGTTTGATGGATTGCAGCTGAGACATGGTTCCATATGGCTGGCGGCTTTTGTATCTTTTGTCTCCTGGCTCCAATTCTGTTTCCTCAGAGGAGGTTTCATTCTGGTTCCTTTGCCTTCATGGGCAGACATCAAACAGACAGCCCAACCTTCAAAGTGAGCACCAGGCCTGAGCCAAGGTTCCCTTGACAAGGTTCACAAAACTGTATACAAGGAGGGTGATCTGAAAACCCTTGGTATCATCCCAGTTTAACTATGCCATAATTAATTTAAATTCAGCTTTCCAGGATGCAGCCAGTCATTGTTTCCCACTCCCCATAAGCTTCTGTATGCTTGAGAGTACAGGAATGATAGTTGTAGGGTACTCCTCACCCTGCAAGGTGTTCTTTAGGAGTTCCTTCACCCTTCTCCTTGCCTGGCACCATTCTCAGTGGCCAAAGAGGGCATAGGTTTCCCCTGCCCTAAGCATGTTTCCCGGACCACAAGGAAACTGTGGAGCAATCCTGGGAGAAACATGACTTGAAGCTAGCTTTTCTTGATGCCTCCTTGGACCTGGTAACTTTTCCCTCTTTTCTGCTTACCAATAATCTTATGGCAGAAGAATTTTATGAAAAGCAAAATTCCAAGCTGAACAGTGCCTTATAGCCAGCTCCTTATAGGAGAGATGCTATTTAGGGAAGAGCAAACCCTGTAGACTGTCCAGGATGAGAAAAATATCATACTCCTCCTTCTAGCATAAAGAACACTCAGGTTGTTGTTAGTTTCCCTTCAAGTCTCACTAAAGACCAAGGTTCCAAATATCTCACCATGAAATAGTTCTCAGTGTAAGCAGAGTCAGAATGATCTCTACCCTGACATCTGGTGGTGAGTTGTGGAAAAGGACTTCAGGAGCTGATCTTGTTTGTCTGATGGGACTGCTTGCCCAAATAGTCACTTTGGCAGCTGTGGGATCCCTAGTCTCTTTGTTATTGGGGCAGCTGTAATAAGGTGTTGTTATCCTGGTTATGTGAATCAAGGACAATAGAACTGTACTTGGCATTTTATGATGAAGGGACTCGCCCTCAACTAAGTAGCACTCACTAGGCAAGGGACATGGGTTCCAAAGCCCAGTGAACTGAGAGAGGCTGGTGGCAGGTATGTGTACCTGGTAGTGTGGGCCCCTTCTGAGGGCCCTAAACACCACTTTGGCCCCTCCTCTCTCCACTGTATAATAACAGAGCTAATTTTGAATCCGTTAGGAGTCTTATTACATGCTGCAGCGCTGATACCTAGGTCTAAGCATTAGACCTACTTTGGGCTAGTGGTTCTGAGTGTGCCAGCACTGGGGCTCCCTACTAACTGAGAGCTGAAATCACTAAAGAGCTGAAGTTACTAAGAGCTGAAATCACTGAGAGCTGTGTTAAGTGTGTGTGTGGGGGGGATCTGGGCAGTGTTAAGTGGGGCGGGGCTGGGAGGTAAACTCTGCAAATGAACTTCTGAACTCCGGGGGCTGCACTGACCAAAGACAGAAACTGTGGGTGGGGTGACTGTTGGATTGCTGGATTTAAGACCCTGAGGGGAAAAGGACACTGCCAAACTAACTTGGGGGTGGGTCTTTTGCTCATGGTTTGTGTTATGAATCCTGTTTGTGGTGTTTCCCCAATATAATGCCGCATTGTTTCCCTCCTTTATTATAAGGCCTTTGCTACACTCAAACTCTGTGCTTGCGAGAGGAGAAGTATTGCCTCTTAGAGGTACCCAGGGGAGCGGTATGTAATTGTCCCAGGTCACTGGGTGGGGGCTCGAGCCGGTTTTGCATTGTGTTATTGAAACGGAACCCCTAGATACTGAACCCAGGCCTTGTTGCTGCCAATTCTGATGGGCAGAAGGGTTACATCAGGAACAAATCAAAACTGCAAGAGTTTGCAAACCAAGCCATGGAGAGCTTTGGATCCCAGGGCTCTGAAACTTCCTCCTTTCCTTTCAAGAGAAGTTTTCCACTTCACTTCTTCAGACAGCACTTGGTACGGATCTCAGAAGACCATAAGGTTCATTTGGTGAGTTCTTTAGATTAGTTTGTGGATTTAGTGAATATCCAGGTCTCTGTCTGCCCCCCTCATCTCTCTATCCAGAAAACAGTGATGATGCTGGAGGAGAGGATGCTTCTGGCATATTCAAGCCATAACAGAGAGACAGTGTTTCTTAGAGATCTGATTGCTCCTAACTGCTGTGCCAAAGATTTCAATGGGAGTTTATCTTAATTTAGATCTGAAGTGGCTCAGCTTCTAGTGTATGCTCAGTCATCATCATAGTAAGGCCTGGGGGATTGCTCTTGCCTCTGTAGACTCTAAAGATGAATGCTTTCATATTCCCATTGCTCAGTCGCCTCAGAAAGACCCCATTTAACTTTTGGGGAAAATCAGTCCACCTGGCCTAATGTCAGCACCCAGGAATGTTTATTGTAGCAATAATGACTGTGCTTTGCCAATGGCTTTCATATCCTCATCTATAGATCTGGATGACTGGTGAAAGCCCCAGTGCTCACAGAGTCTCTCATTACTGTGTGACAATTGACGGACTTGCTGTGAAACACTTGGCGTTTATAATACAATGACAGAACCTAGACAATTCTTTATTAGCTGCTAAAGCATGTGTTGGCATGGCTTTAGGGGTAAGTTAATGCTTTCAGAAAAGAATCTTCAAAGCTGATAGCCCATGCCAGGAGATGACTGAATAATTCATCCAAATACATACTAGAAATGTCATCCATAGATCTAGTTTCAGAGTAGCAGCCGTGTTAGTCTGTATCGCAAAAAGAACAGGAGTACTTGTGGCACCTTAGAGAGTAACAAATTTATTTGAGCATAAGCTTTCGTGGGCTACTCTAAGCTGCCACCAGTACTCCTGTTCTTTTATCCATAGATCTGGTAATTTGGGACACAAAAATCTGCTAATATGCCTCATGGTACCCCGTAGGAGCAATGGAACCCAAAGAATGATCTGCCAGCCACAACCTTACTCCCACCAGTGGTCAGGCAATCCTTGTTATTGGAAAGTCATACTGCTGCAGGATTTTCAGGCAGGCCTAACAACATCTGATGCAAGCCTGCAGAGATGTGTAGCTGTCCAGTCCTAGTTATGTGAAGACACTTGGTCCCATCAGGAGAAGTGTCTCCAAATCAGCTTGCTGGAACACAAGGCAGTGGCGTTTACCCTTCAAACTTTCAGAAATGAAATCCTGAATCTCTTAGCCCTGTTGTGTGTGGACAACACCCACTTTAGTTACTTATATTAATAAGCAAAGAGGCATCAGGAGTAGAACACTGATACAGGAAGCATTGACCCTAGTTCAGTGTGCAGAGGATTACCTGCTGTTCAACATGGCAATGCAATGGGCAGGCTTTCTCAAGTTGCAGGTTGACTGGCTGAGCCAACAGGTACTGGGCATTGAATCTGCAGGACTTCCAATCAGTAAGCAATCAATGGGTCACCCCAGCAGTGGACCTCTTGTGACCACAGACACCAAGATCCCTAGATTCTTTGATCAGTACATGAAATCTCAAGCCTGGTCAAAGCAAACCTTCTCTCTCAACTAAAGAGGCCTGCTGATTTATGCTGTTTCTCCTTTCCCCATGAAGGAAAGGGAGTCCTGCGAAGGACAAGATGGACAAAGGAGTACTCATTCTAATAAATCCCAAACGGCCAAAGGATTCAAGGCTACTTATGCTCTCACCCACAGATCTGATTTTTCTCCAGAAAAGTAGAAACTCAGGTCTACTTTTGCATGAACTAAAGTCGTACAGTGCACTGGGTAAACTGCATGTAAATGTCTGGCTTATGAAAGGAAACACTTGAAGCTATAGGAGCTTCAGACAGGTTACTATAGTCCAGATAAATATCCCACTCTAGAATTTACTACAAAAGTTGGGATACTTTTTATTGGTGTGTAGGAAAGGATTGGAGAATGAATCTGAAATCCTGCTCCATTTCCTGTGCTGTTTCCATTTTCCAGAGGTTTATACTCTTTAGTGAACAGACGTCTGAGGACAGTGAAATTATTTCAGCAAAGTCTCATTCCATAGAACCGGTGCTTAACTTAGTTTTTCATCAGCTGTTTTCCTCTTTTCAAGCCATTAGTAGTGTCAGTTCCCTTCTTTTGGTTTTCTGTTAAGATGGCTGTTACTTCTATTCTTGGTGGCCATTACTTCAATTATGAATATATAGGGCTAGCTGCTTTCCTGGTCATGCATAATGACAAGGTATGCCTCAGATAGTTACAAATTTTACTCCTGAAATTAGGTCTAGATTCCTCTGAAATCAAGCCATTAATCTCCCTTCCTTTTGCTTTCAGCCAGCAACCCCAAATGAGCCCTTATGGTATACACTAAGCCAGAGGTTCTCAAACTGTGGTCCTCGAGCTCCATTCAGGTGGTCTGCAGATAGTTCCCTCTAAGGTGCACCTGGGTGGCCACCCACCTAATTAGTGGAGCTGTGCAGACGTGGCTCCACGAATTAGGTGCCTGGACCCTGGAGAAGATGAACATGTAAGGTGAGGTGTTGGCCTTGGGGTAATATGGGGTAGGTGGGAGAGGGCAGTGGCGTGAGAAGAGGGGGTAGGGGGAATTTGGGATGTGCAGGGCTGTGGTAGCTAGATTTTCCCCAGCTCCAGGGCTGCAGCTGCTGGGGAGAGAAGGAGAGACCCCCCCCTCCTTCCCAGCCCCAGCTCGGGGGCTGCTGCGGCAAGGGAGACCCCCCCTTCTTCCCAGCTCAGGGGTTGCTGCAGTGAGAGAGACCCCCCTCCTTCCCAGCCCCAGCTCGGAGGCTGCCGCAGCAAGGGAGAGAGGGCACATCCATCGCATTAGAAAGGTAAGACTACTGATATTAAAATATGAGTTGTGTGCTTTTATTTGTAGAACAAAAAAAGTTAATTATTAAGGTTTTTTTTATATAATGCTTTTATCCAAAGTGCTTTACAATAGTTAGCTAATGGTACAAACAACATTTGGACAGATCATTAAGTGGTCCGCTGACACCCTCAGCAATTTTCAAGTGGTCCGTGGAAAAAAAAGTTTGAGAACCACTGCACTAGGTATAGTTATAGCTGTTACATTCTGTTCAAACAGAACTCCAAACCTTTGGAAATATTTGTACTCTTCAAGGGCCAAAGGTGGGAAATGCTATATTTCAGTCATAACTAGAATGGTTAGTCTGTTGTATCAGGTAATTAGACATAAGTTTGTCCTTATGGAGTCAAAAGTCAGTCAGAGGGATGAGTGCGTCCTGGCCAGAAAAAATCTGCTTTTGTGGATGAGATTTGCCAGGCAGCACTTCCATGCTTCGTTGAGAGAAGATGTTTGTGTGCCTACAGACTTAGCTGCTAGACTAAAGGCTAGATTTTCAAAGGTATGTAAGTGGCTAAAAATGGGTGTTAGACCCTAAGCTGCTTAGATATTTTTGAATATCATACAAGATGCCCGTCTCCATCTTATGGCACCTAAATACATTTGAAAATTTGGCCCTGAGAATTTTAGAACCTATAGTGCAGAGCAGCATAGCCTTGGTAATCTCTTTAGTTAGTCCCTCCTGATGTTGGTTAGATGTATTGGTATGCATACACCTGTCCAAATTAGTGGGACTTCATTACAGAAAAGGACATTTTGGACCTGGTTTTCAATTGTCTAAGCTCTGTTTGCATTCAATTGTCTAAGCTCTGTTGTTATGTCAGGGGCAGGGGGAGCCAGCTGTAAGACCCTGAGCCCCAGTTACCTGGCTCCAGTGCAAGTTAGAGCTTCAAGGAAACAGTCTGCCCCGTTCTGGCCATGACCGTATCCTCCCTCTCTATTTACCAAGAGCCGGAGAGGAAGCTGGTGCAGGAAGCAGAGGAGCCACCTCTGTGATCTTTCATCTACAAAAGGAGGGATTTTCCACTGGACATCTCTGACCAGTTTAAATCCATTATGTGGCACATAACAACCCTTTATTATTACTTTGTAATTTATGTTTTGAGCACACCAGTTAATTTTATCCAAGCTGTGATTTTTTTCAGAGTTCATTCAGTTCAATTACAGTAGTAGTGGAAGGTGCTAAAAAAATTATCGATATGGGCTGAAAGATGGAGCAAAGAAGGATAGCTGGGTGTGAAAAATGTAGCTAAATAGGGGATAGAAATACTTATATTTATATAGTCCAGTCCTAAATGGTGACACCTCCCCACACTACAAGAATTTCAGTTTGCAAGAAAGACCAAAGTCTCCTTTATTGAGCTTGTTTTCTTAATCCTTTTGTGTTAGTTAAGAAGAGTACCATGACTGCATACTGTATGTGATGAAAAGAGCATAATTTAATTTTGAAATCCTTCAACATAGTAGCAGTCCATTTTGTAGTATTTAGAGTTTGGGTGGCAAAGTTGGAACCATACTTTTTTCTCACATAAATGAGTGCAACTCCCTTTTTTCTAGGTGAGTGGATAACATTTGTGATTTCCCCCCTTCTTTTGTACATTATTTGAAAACAAGTTAACTCTTTCAAAATGCTAAACCATCCCATTGTTCATTTTGAGTGTTGATTCTTAAATAAAGCTGATAATGACCATACATCTACTTCATCTGAATTTGTTCTGATCAGTCACTTATCATATGCACTTTTTCCTGACAAAGAGTAGCAGACAGTATATTGAGCAATCATGTTCCCTACAAGATTAATGAGATTTTTTTTTAAATTTCTTTCAATTGTATGAGTTTCCTATTTAAGATACTGGGTTAAGAATTGATTGGCATTTTCTGTCCATTCTCGAAGACCTAATAGATTGTATCAAGTTTACTTATACAGTCACAAGAATCTCTCCTAAATTAAACATCCTTACACAGTAAATAGATTCCTTTATTTGACTTCTGTTTTGATATATGCCTGTACAATTGGAGAGTCTGCACAATTCTGTGGATGAGTTTCCTGCTCTTAACAGAGTTTGCAGTATGCCTCAGCACATTTCTTTTGGGGCTTTTTAGCTTTGATTTTTCTACTGCCTTGGTTGCATTGTAATTGGGGCTGGTTGTGTGGGTGGGAAAGGTATAATGTTCCTGTGGTCTTGAAAAAATCTATTTAATTGCCTCTCTTTTTCAGTACTGCTGTCACTCTGTGTACTTTTTTTAAAATGTATTCCTTGTTGTCTTGTCTCATCATCCACATACATCTCTCATTTAAGGTTCTTATACTCAGTTTGCAAACTCATCACAATGTCATCTTGATTTAAATATTTACCTTCATTTCATCAAGTGTTACCTCTCAATTTTTTCTTCTTTTCCTCCTTATCCCAATGTTTTCATTTTGTGTTCTTGGTTTTTATTTAACAGCAGGTTTTATTTAACATGACAGCTCACTTTGCTCTTTGTTCCTTCTGTCATATAAATACTATATTACCTCAAATAAGTTTGCTAATATCTGTCAAGTATTTGTCTTGACCCTTTCCATGGCAATTCTTGCTTATTTAAAGTATTGCATATGCAACCTAAGCCTCCCGGTAACCTTTAGGCTTTGACTCATCATGTTTCCATACTGATGCTTAAGAAACAGTTATACTTGTCTGTCCTCCACATAGATGATTTTCTTGGCCTACTGTACAATCCAATTTCCATTTGGCAAGACATTCTTCCACCTGTTAAAGACAAGAGCCTCCCATGGGTTGCTCTATATTTCATTTTTATTCAGATACCATATATGAACATGAGAAAATGCATGAGGCACCTTGTCGAGTCCATTATGCATCTACTTATTTTCTACCAAATGACAGTTGGTCTTTCATCTACTGTTGTTACTCCTTATTTCATTTTAGATTCACTTCTTTAGCCATACCCACCTTTTAATATTTGTGTACCCTGCTACTGGTCTCATAAAATCATGGGACCTTGTGAGTTACTTCTATCAGTCTGGCTAAACTGCTTGTGACTAGAAATCAGATATTGGCATGGGAGGCTCGTAAAGCAATTTTTAGTGCACATATGTAAGCAAAATTATATCCATTCATATCTGCTTGAAAATGAAATGGCAGGAACCTTGCAAATGATAATTCCTTGAAGTGCCTTTTTAACTCCTTTTTCAAAATGTTCACAAATGCTGATTTTGCCGCTGCCTATGGTAATTTGATCCATATATTTAATTACACACTCTGTAAAGAAATGACTCTTAAAGTCCCTTTATATCTGATCCTTTCTTAGTTTCCTGCCCTTTCTAGCTTTTGAGCATTACAAAGTTCAAAGATATCTGGTGACAGCTGTTTACAAAGCTGTCTCTTTTGATGGCTTGCACCTGTAGTCATATTTAGACAAATATGTATTCTTCAGTTTATTAAGGAAAGTGTTGCTTTATCCTGTACCTCAAGAAGACAAGCATATCTTTCATAATAATCAAAGAAAATAATTATAAATCAGACTAGGAAAAATTACTGCACTTCAGAAATCTTTTTCAAGTTACCTTTTCTGCCAATTTATCTATTCTGGGCTACCTACCCCAGAGAGGGCTACAGCAATTAAAATAACAAATGTTGTTATAGTGCTTTTTGATAATTTTTTCCCTTCATATGCAATACATACAATATAGAGTTCATGCTTGGGAAAATAGAAACACTGGGCCAGATTCTCTGTTGGGAG
This sequence comes from Trachemys scripta elegans, assembly GCF_013100865.1. Classification (NCBI taxonomy): domain Eukaryota; kingdom Metazoa; phylum Chordata; order Testudines; family Emydidae; genus Trachemys; species Trachemys scripta. The sequence goes on from NC_048299.1 coordinate 248,281,724, forward strand.
TAGCTACCGAGAAGCCACTTGCAGCTCCCTGATTTTCAGATTAGCTGTACATTGGCCCCGGTGTAGTTCAGAGCAATCCTAAACTACACCAATTGATATTGGCCCTCAAGGAGCTGACTGGCATCAGACAATAGCTAGCGCATATGAGCATCTTGCCAGGCCCCTCCTGTCTCTAGAAAAATTCCTATGCAAGGCAGAGATGGCAGAGAGGGTGATAAAGAAGCCCTCTGTGCCTAGTGTACATCAGCCAGAGTCCCTCCAACAAGGAGCAGGAAATTCTTGAGTTGAGGAGATTTGTCTAGTTTCTGGATCTTTTGTGACATCAGAGTGCGGCAAAGAAGCCAGATTGCAAAAGGGAATCTGGACCATTTATGTGTGTTTCTCTCTCCACATCTGTATAATGTTTTTATTGGATATCAATACAATGTCTTACATTGTGTTCTTCCTAAAAGAATCTGAGAGTGCTTTATAATAAGATACTATTTAAATTATCCTAATATGAAAAGTGATTGAATTAAAAGCTCATACATTTTTCTTTAGCCCTATTTTAAATGTCAAATCTGACTGGCATTGCAATTAGAAATATTAAGTAAGTTCAAAAAAATGTGGCACATAGTTGCTAAAGACCATCCCCCCATGGTATTTTACAGTAGGTTATATTTTGGATTAGATAAGTAACCTGCTTAGGAGGTCAGAATCAAGAAACAGGGACAAAAGATGAGTTACGTTTAATGGCTCTCAGCTATTAAGGGGCTTATAAATGTTTTAAACTCTATAATCAATACTACAGAATTTTATGGGGTGCAAGTGAAAGACAAGATACATTTTGAACATCTGTGTTCTGGACACTTTATATTCAGGAATTCCTGCAAGTAAAGGATTGTGTTAGTCCAGTTCTGAGAAGACAGCAGCATTTATCAGTGACTGCACTAAGTATTTCTCACTGTGTAAAAGGTAATGAAATGCTTGAGGAGCAAAATGAGAATTCACATGAGGTATTACTCAGCAGGTGTTCAGAACCATCTAGATTAGAAAAAGTAACAACAAGTAAAACTCTTCTCTAGCTCACAAAACTACTCTGTTTCCAAAAGAAAATGAAAACCACTGTTTTCTCTTTTCCTCACCTATGTTGTCCTTTTGTTCAAAAAATTGGCTTGCTTTCTTTTTGACATTGCAGCTGTTGGGATTTTGTGGTTCCCAGTAATAACCAAATGAATCAGATGCTGGGCAGAATCAAGGGTCTTCAATACTTCATTCAATTCAGTTCAACAAGACTTTATTCAATGTGCACAAAGGGAGAGCCCCTGGTACAAAAATCAGCCAGAGTCCCTCCAACAAGGAGCCCCTCCCGTTGCTATTTTATAGCACATGGCAGTTACATAACAAGTTTCATAACACAAACCTCTAGCCAATCATACTTAACCTTTCCATATATGGATTTGTTCATCAAATGCTTATACTTCTCCACGCCACATGTTGAGCTCACCCTCCTCCCCTTGGCCTTTTCTAGAATGTTCCTAGGGTGGTGAGCCACAACATGCTTCTTTATGCATAGGTATCTTCTAAATCACATGTTGTTTAAAATGAAACCCAAGCATACCTTTCACATCCTTCTCTGTAATTGAGAAGGCTTGTTTTCTAGAAGCGTCTGATTTTCAGTAGTTGTATTAGACATTTTAAATTGCTAACAATGAGGTCTGAGTTTTCATATGTGGGTTCTATAGGGAAATTACTTTGCAGATATAAAACACTAGAGTATTTTGGTCACTGCTTGAAACCAAGTGCAGTTTGAAAGTTATTTTAAAGCAAAATATAAATGTACAGAATGGGTGCACTCAGAAAGCCCAGTAATTACCAATACAAACATTCTCCTAATTCCTAAAGTCCATGTCCATAATCTAATACTGTTCTATGTGAATTCTTGGGCTGGTCTCGATGGAGGTAACTCACCTCTGTGTAAAGGGCCAGTCCAAGGCCTATATCCCACTTAAACCACCCAAAATACTTCTGAAGTGAAACGTAAATGGTGCAGAGGTCATACGCTGGCCTTTCATATTGGGGTGAGTTTCATTTTATATTCTTCATATGAAACAAGAGTGACTTTTAAATGTCTTTAATTCACAGGTCTGAAAATGCAGTTATTAACACAGTGTATGTTGGTGTAATGATTAATATTTATTTAATTCTTTCTCAACAGTTATTGGATACACAGTTAATATTTATCGCTTAGAAATACTTGTTTAGTACTTATCAGTTATGGAATAAATCTTATCAGCATATTTAAACATCACATACTTCATGGGTATATAATTATGCTAAGATTTTGATTCAAAATGTGCTTTATGTTTTCCATAAGAGGACCACCTTTTTTATGTGTTTGCCTCTTTGAAGCAAAAGGCTTAGAGAGTCCAGAAAGGGAAATTACTTAAGTATCAATACACTAAAGTCTTTATAACTTACAAGTCCCATAAAAATTGTCTTAGAAATCGGTCTATGGCCAGAGTAACTTATCAACTATAATCAATACCTTTTCTTGTCTCTAAGTCAGAATAACTGGTTTTCCAGATTCATGTGTCTAACTATTATTAAGAGAGGCAGAAACAATTTAACTAACTTTCTTTGTGATGTTTCAGCAAGCTTAAATTGTCATCCACAAACTGTCAGCTAATCTTCTTGGCTAATGAAGCTGCAATGCTTCTTCAAGAGAGTTCTTGCTTCTTTCTTGAATAGTTTGTCCTTGATGGGTTCTCCCTGGAGATGGTTTACCTCAACAGTTCCCCAGAAAAATTTAATTTCAGGTTGTCTTGGCTGCAGATTCTGCAGCCAGAGTTCTTTCTATCCCTTCTCCTCTTGTGATTGTCATTTTCATGCCAAACCACTAACATTTTGGGGCCTTCTTTTTTAATGCTTTTGGGGGGGGGGTCATTGATTTTACCTGCTTTAGACGGTATTATCTTGAAGGCATTAGCTCAATAATCTTATTTACATTATTTCTTATGCATGTATGTTGATAAGGCTTGAACACCAACGATACTTCTCTTCTTAATGTTAAAACAATCCAAAGGTGCTTTACAGTCCTATCATCATCCATAGATGCCACTGCTGTAGATTTTTAGCATTCTTTATTGTAAAATTTACATAATTTCAATTTTATAAACATTCACACTTTTTTCATCAATGTTTAGGGTATGTGTTCTAAGATCTCTGCCAGCTGTATTCATCTCTTTATTCAAGGGAGCTTTAATTGTGTTTGCTTGTTTTCAAGTCTGCACAGCAGTTTTTTTCAAAAAAGAATTTCTCTTACTTCAAACCTCAAGTAATATCTTTAACTTGAATATATTAAGTTATTATATATCTTAAAACAACCTTTAATTTGATAAATATAAAATGTACAAAACCAAAACACAAATAAAATTTCACTTTAATTTATACTCTCAAAAACTTACTTCATTAAACTTGTTACTTTCCAAAATTATCAAGAGCATTCTCTTCTTTTTTCTATAAAGCATAAGAAAAGTAAAAGGGAAAATTAGACTCTCTCTTTCTGTTAGTGGCAATTGTTCAATTGACCTTTCAACAAAACATAGTCAATTACATACAATTTATCTTTAAAAGAGAAATTCATATTGTATGTAAAACATTTACGATCAGTAGTTCCTCACCACTAAAAATCATTTCTGCTTTTTTCCTTATTTATTCTTTTTTTTTCTATGTCTACTATATTTAAGCACAATAAATAAAACATATAATGTACCTACATTTAAAGTTCTGTTATGCTTGATTAGTATCTGTGTGTTGTTGTAGCTGTGTTGGTCCTAGGTCAGATATTAGAAAGACAAGATGGGTGAAGTAATACCTGAAGCAGAGTTCTGTGTAAGCTTGTGAGCTTGTGTCTCTCTCACCAACAGAAGTGGTCAAATAAAAGATATTACCTCACCCATCTTGTCTGTCTGATTAGTGTCTATCACAGTCCTTTAATAGGACATCCAAAGCCTGCATTTGGATGCACAAGTCAGTATGTAAGCAGGGGCATGCATGTGGATGCAAGTACCTACATGGATGTCCAAATATGGGATTTGATTTTCCATGACATGCTCAGGTATGAAATTTTGGTATGTTAAATATTTTTGGCAACTTGATTATATTATTGCTTTTAATTAATACTTGCTCTACTAATTTTAAAGTGAAGTATTAAAAATTAAATAGCATATAAAGATAATACTGGAAGCTTCAGACAGTACAGATGTTAAAGAAGGAAATGACATTTAGCATCACAATCTGAAACAAGTCAATTATGGTATTTTTGATATGCAGAAGTATAGTACAGTTAATGATGTTTTTACATGGTTGAAAGCTATTTTTTTCCTATAGACAAGCAAGCAAAAAGACATTTTGTAACTCACTTTAAAGGTTCATAAAGGCTCTGCCACTGGTGTTTGCTGGTTTATTCTAGAGATATTGATGTGTACTTCACACATTTTAAGGTTTGCGAATTACAGTTGTATGCTGGCTCAAACATAAAATATATGAAACAGTTAATAATAATACTAATGGGTGAACACTGACACTGTATTTGGTGCTGTACAAGAACAAGTATGAGAAAAAACCCTCCTGTGTTCCTGTGTGAATTAATTTCCCTTCATTAAGCCACTTAGTAATCTAAAAGAGAAAGAGAGACAGAGAGAGAGAGCAGGAGAGAGTATTATTTAAAACACTAGGAAGCTGTTTCCATGGCTAGAAATACAAATTTCAATATTCTGTGCAAAGGTTAAAGAAAAAGGTAATAAAACTTTTAACTTCAAAGATAGGGAACTCACTTCTTAACATATGGCCAAAGACAGCAGTGCTCTTTTTTCTGCATGTGCAACAATATCCTGTGGGGCATGTAGGCTTTTGATTTATTTTCTTCATTTCAAGGAGATTGCTGTTATTATTTAATATTGTGTATTATTGATATGAATTTTGATAATGCCCAAACACCCCAAGTATGACTGGGCTTCATTATGCTAGGCATTCTGTAAATACATCATGTTCCCTGCCCCAAAGAGTTTACAATGTAATTTAAGGCAAAGTGTAACCAGTGAGAGTAACAAACATTGCTCAGGACACAGAGGATTTTTAAAAGGAAGTCTGCAATGTTATTAACTTCTAACATCAATAAGGAAAGGGGCTAACATCCCCTTCTCCCCCCCCCCCCCCGCAAAATACCAACTATTTACTTACATCCAGTACATATTAAATTACCTTCATGCCAAATAACCAGTATTTGGGGCTGTCCCTCTTCAGCTTAACCCATAGGATCCAGGCTACCTCGGAATCTTCTCATCCTCCTCCTGTTTACTTCTAGGTGCTGGCCCCTTTGAGCCTTTCACCCTCACTGGACACTGACTGCAAGTTGTAACAAACTTTCAAACTCCCTCATAAATTAACAACTTTAAAATCCTGTCAAGCTCTCTTTATCTAAAACCAGGAAGATTCAAAAAAGAAGAAAGACCCACCAGATAGTTTGTCAGTGTTTCTCTAATGGAAAACTTTCTTCTTTATCCAAAAAACTGGTGATTGGTCAGACCTATAGCATCTTGGAAACAGTTCAAACTATACTTCCATTTTAGGGCAAAGTGGGTGGGTCAACAACCTCAGCAGAACTACTGCTGCATGGCCCAGGGTTTCATATGTAGGAAGGGGAGGGGAGAGAGCACAAAAGACAATCAAGTCTCCCTCCCCCACCCACCAACACATGCAGCCTAGCCAATGGAAGCAGAGAGAGATGGAGCATTCTTTCCTCCCTCAGGACCCTCTCCCTGCCCATGTTCCAATCTTTACCTGCATTCTGGGTGGGGGAGAAGGAGAAAGGCTCCATAGCAGCAAAGACAAATCTGCCTTTTCCTTCCTCATCCTCTTAGAACCCCAGGTGTTGTCTTTCTTGTGCTGGTCAACCAAGCATCTCTTCCCTTTAATGATTCCCACCAGGTAATATTTTTATTTTGTTTTAATAATTATCTAGGTCTCCAGTCCAATCATGGTTAAGTATCCTGACATGACATTCCTCTTAGCTTTACCCAAACCTTTAAGTAATGGAACTTATTTGTGGTTTAGACAATACCAGGAACTGGAATATAGAATATCTGTGGGGAAATGAATTCTGGCCTGCGGAATGGTAAAATAAAATGCCCTTTTCACAAACTTTGGGTTAGATATGATGGATATCTTCTAAATCCCCAAATCATTCTCCCCAGTCATGTTTTTCACTTGCTCCCCTTCACACAGACTAAGGAGAAAAAGCAGATACTGGTAATTGTCAGAACTATGCAATTGGATGTTATTGATTTCTCCCTTTTTTGTCTAGTAAGTCTGCACTCACATATGTTATGAATGCTACTCCTGGGGAAATTCTGCACCAAAATTTAAAAATTCTGCACCAAAAAATGAAAATTCTGCACATGATATTTTACAATTCTGCAGAATTCTGCATACTTTCTTTGTCAAAATAAAACAGTATAATCACGTTAGTTTCAATTATTTTGGTAATTTATTTAAACTACAATACAATGGATGGAGAATGGGAGTGGGGAGCATAGGAGGAAATCCCCAAACCCCCTCTGTCTAATAGTAATGTAGCTAGTTTTGACCCTTTTCTTCTAGTTATCAGTTAACAAATATATGCAGTCATATGCTCAGTGTTACATCATAGGCAACTGAAGAGCAAGTGAGGGCTGGGGACTCAAACTTACAATTTATATTCGCTACTGACCATCTCCAGAAAGGTCAGTTGCAAACAATTCATGGAGCACATTTTGATAGAAAATTTTTCAGTCCAAAAATTTAGCCCAGTTCTAATCCCTAAAGTACCATAAGCATTTATAAGGTCACACGGTCCTTTAAAATAAAGCTCCTTTTTACCACTCTGGCAATGTAAAGGAGCCTTAACATTTTTACACCTGTTTTATACTCCTGGGGGAATTCACTGAGAACAATGGGAACAATTTACTAAGCAGGCTGACTGCTATATTCTTCTCTGCCTGAGGGGACAGAGCCTGCTCCATGCCTACCTCCTCAGAAACACTGGAAAACCCTGCCCCTCCACAAGTGTGCTACAATAGTTGAGCGAGAGGGACAGAGTGTCTCTCTCTATCACTTGCACAATTGCCCAGACCCACTCCCGACATTTATTTACGCCTCTACCAGCTGCTCCGGGTGCCCAAATCGACCTGCCTGAACTTGCAGAGAGGGGCGTGTGATTGCTCTTGCTTCCCTTTGCTTCCCCGTCAGAAGTCATTTTTCCATGGGGAAGTAAAAAAATCTATGGGGGCCATGAATTCTGCGCACATGCAGTGATGCAGAATTCCCCCAGGAGAAGAATATGAAATCCAGAACACATATTTAAAATACTTTTATTTTATTGTAATCATCAAGAAGACTCCCGTACCTATACGCACGCGCACACACACACACACACACACACACACACACACACACACACACACACATATTTCTGTTATAAACAAACATTTATATAAGAATTGATATAGTACTCTTGTGCCTGTATTGAATTTGGAGTTCCACCAGGGATAATTAAATATTAATAAAGTCATTTCCATGAAATTATGTAGCTAGGAAAGTCATTTTTGCATATGCTTCTGAAAGACAAATTAAAAAGGTGACTCACTTTAAATTGCATTACGGTTCCTGGGGAGTACAAATTAGATTATAAAGCACTTCAGGACAAATAATTACAGGAGTCATGGCAAATATGATCATACTGTTCAATGGCAGTATGCATATGTGAAGGAAAATTAAACTGTACATTAAGTATCAGGGGTAGCCGTGTTAGTCTGTATCTACAAAAACAACAAGGAGTCTGGTGGCACCTTAAAGATTAACAGATTTATTTGGGCATAAGCTTTCATGGGTAAAACCTCACTTCTTTGGATGTACATTACTTTCTAATGCAATATAAAATATTGGTAGCTAGTAATATTTTTTGATTTTAAAACAAGTTTCTTGGGAAAATGTTACTGATTCTGTTAGCAATTTAGTGATTTTCAGGAATCCTGCAAGGTGCTGATTACCCTCAACCATTGAAGTTTGTTTCAATGAGAGTTGAGGACATTCAGCACCTTACAGGAACTATTCACCACCTCATGCATTTGGACCCTAAGTATATTTTTGAAACTATGCTTTAATTTGATCTCCGCTGTATTTTAAAATTAATGTTAGTTAATGAAACCAAACAGTGAAGAAAAGTTGCAGACACGCTTTTCCTGTGTCCCTTCTAAGGACTGGCCTACACTTGAAAGTTAATGCAGATTATCCTGGAACAAGAGTGCCTTTCAAAGGGTATGTCTACACTCAGGGTCGGCTCTGGCTTTTTTGCCGCCCAAGGCAAAAAAGCCTCCCGCTGCCCCCCCCCCGCCCCGCCCCAGCGCGGCAGGGGAGGGTGGCAAGCCTGGCTGGGGCTCCGCTCTCCCCGGCGGCCAGAGTGCTGGGGGGAGGCGGAGAGCCCGGCCGGGGCTCCGCTCTTCCCAGTGGTCAGAGCACCGGGGGGGAGGGCGGAGAGCCCGGCCGCCGGGGCTCTGCTCTCCCCGGCGGCCAGAGCGCCGGGGGGAGGGTGGCGAGCTGGCTGGGGCTCTGCTCTCCCCGGCGGCCAGCGCGCGGGGGGAGGGGAGGCAGCGGTGAGCCCAGCCGGGGCTCCGCTCTCCCCGGCAGCCAGAGCCGGAGCGCCGCGCCACCCACCTACAGGTGCCGCCCCAAGCACAAGCTTGGTGGGCTGGTGCCTGGAGCCAGCCCTGTCTACACTGCAATTAGACATCCACGGCTGGCCCGTGCCAGCTGACTTCTGCTTGCAGGGCTTGAGCTGCAGGGCTGTGTAATTGCTGGGTAGACATTTGGGCTCGGGCAACAGCTGGAACTCTGGGATCCTCCCACATCTCAGGGTCCTAGAGCCTGGGGTCCAGCTTGAGCCCAAATGTCTACACAATAACTGAAGAGCCCGTGAGCCCAAGCCCTGCGAGCCTAAGTCAGCTGTCACAGGCCAGCCACCAGTTTTTAATTGAAGTGTAGACTTACCCAAAGTGGCTTAAGCTAAATGGGAACTAGGAACTTTTGTTTCAGAATGAGAGCATCCACACATACAGTTGATCAGGAAAAATTATGTGTGTAGGCAAGCAGTGAGTGCCCTCAATAGCTATTTGTTTATCTAGGCTAATTATTTAATAACAAGTGTGTATTAAAAAGGATCAAACATTGTCACAGCTAGTTTGGCTCTTTGAGAATAATATGTAAATAGGATACCAGAAATGTATAGAGAATTTAAAAATAGGTAGGAATGAAAAATGAAAAGAGTAAAGCCCTCATCCAGCAAAGCACTTAAACATGAGCATGACTTCAAGCATGCCAATATTCCCATTGACTTCCAAGAGTTCAAAGATTTTTCAGTTGATTTAATTGGAAATGCTCAGAGGTGTAAAGTTATGCAAGTTATTGTTACCCTTTTTCACCTGAGCAGCAAGTCAAAGAAGCTGAGATGGAGTCAGGCATCTTTGATGCAATCATATTTACAATGTACAAAGACCTGTTTCCTTGGACACAGGAAAAATCAAACAACAACAGCTCCAAGCCCCTTTCAGTCAGCACTCAGTCCAAAAGTTCTCCCTAGGCTTTTCTCAGGGCCATGCTTATTCACTCTGTGTCTGGAGCTTCCTTGTTGCTTTCTGTCTTCCTGTCTGGTGTTTCTCCCGTTCTCTCTCACACACAGACATCCACCCACATATCAAACAATATTCAGCAAAAACCCTCTTCCCCCACAAAGTGCTAATCCTTGAGCAGACTCACATGTGCTTTTGTTCTGGGCAGAGACATATCCCAGTGTTTTTGTTTGAGGCCCTATTTTTTCTTACATTCACCCTCAATGATAGGTACACTCACCAACTTAAAACAACGTTTTCACCCAGCCCACAACACTGAGGCCCCACTCCTGCAAACACTTATGCATACACTTTACTTAGGGTTACCATACGTCCGGTTTTTCCCGGACATGTCCGGCTTTTCGGCACTCAAACCCCCGTCCGGGGGGAATTGCCAAAAAGCCAAACATGTCCGGGAAAATGCCAGCCAGGCACTTCCCCTCCTGCGGCGGCTCTGCTCCTCCCCTGACTCTTCGGCTCT